>NC_025994.2:60065723-60091607 GCF_000442705.2 Elaeis guineensis
CCTAGTGACACCAGATTCTTTTCGAGCTCCGGGATGTGCTTTACATTTGTCAATGTCCTCACAATCCCATCAAATATCCTCACCCTGACTGTCCCTATCCCAGCCACCTTGCAAGGATGATTGTCGCCTAGAGTCATTGATCCCTCATCTGCCTTGGTGTATGTCACAAACCAAGACCTGTGTGGTGTGTAGTGATGGAGCACACAGAGTTTAGTATCTACTCCTCTGTGTAATGCCTGTGACCATCTGATACCACCAGTAGATCATCCTCCACCTGCTGCCCAGCAACTGCACTAACTGATTCTGAACTACTTCTTTCTCCCTTCTTGCTCTTCCATAGTGGACATTCTCGCTTGAAGTGCCCGAACTCGTTGCACTTGAAGCATTTCACCTCTTTCTTTCCCTTCCTGGACTTGGACCACCCCCTGGACTTGCTTCTGCCTCTGCCTCTACCTGTCCTCTCCCTACTGCCAAACCCTCCTGGAGAGCCCGATCTCTGGTCAACTTTTCCTTTGCTCATTAGACCTCAGCACCGAGACCATGTCCTCATATTCCAGAGTCTCCTTGCTGTAGAGCAGTGTAGTCACCAAAGAATCATATGATCCTAGTAGTGAACACAAAAGCAACAGGACTTGTCTTCCTCATCTAGCTTCACCCCGATATTCATCAACTCCATGCATAATGGGTCGAACCTCTGAATGTGGCCAATCACATCAGATCTCTCTTGCATCCGAAGACTGTACAACTTCTTCTTCAGTATTAGCTTATTGCATATATTCTTCCCCATATACATGGTGTGCAACTTCGACCAAAACCCTTCGGGGTCCTTTTTTCTAGCACTGAATACAATGCGCATCCGCCAAACATCCTCTGATCACCAAGCATGCTTTCTTCTCCAACGATGCCCATTGTCTATCTGTCATTCCCTTAGGCTTCTCATCCTAAGCCTGATCCAGATCTGCTTGCACCAGAAGATCCTCCATCCAGATTTTCCATATGAAAAAAATTTTTTTGCCATCAAACTTCTCGAACTCGACCTTCATATTGCTGCCCATGACTGGATCCAAGCCAAACAAGCAATATAAAATCAAGAAGTGTAGAATATACCTTGATGGTACCTAGCTAAAAATTTTTAGTACTTGGGATCTTCAACTTCTCATGCTTGGAACTGCTTCCTCACTACTGTGGCTCTAATACCAACTATTGGAGTACGATCCTGGCTCCTCCAACGGACCTTGGGTGTAGCAGAACCAGCAACGAACAGATCTGGAGACTTCTGGACACGATCCAAGGCTCTTGACGAAATCAGCCTGGTTGCTGTCTTCTTCGTCAGCCTTTTGTTCCAGATGAAGAATGCCTCTGAAATCATCTCTAAAAATTTCAAGATCTAGTACCCAACTAGATCAGACCTGGATCGAGGTCCTCCAATTTGTATATCTCAAATTGGGGTATTGTAGATAGGGAAGAAGGTAGATGGAGATAGACCTTACAGATCTGTCCTGCTGCAGTCTTTCTTGTAGATCTGTTGATGGAGATCACACCCGTACCTCAAACGACCTCAGAATAACTCCAGATCTGAGAGAGACTTGTACCAACCTCTTCTCAAGAGATTTCAGGTCTTGGACTTGGTGTTTGGGTGACTGCAAGAGAGGAGGGGAGCAATCTGGTTGGTGGCTGCAAGGAGGAAGGGGCTAGCGCCTCCCTTCTTTCTTTCCTTATCTGGACCTGGCGGCAAGAAACCCTAGGGTTTCTTGCTCCTGGGGTGTGGAGGATGGCTGGAGAGAGAGGGAGAAGAGAGAGAGAGATTTGGGAGAAAGAGTCATCTTGTATTCCCTTGGCTTGATCAAACCTATACAAGTACATGTATATATAAACACCGGGTCAAGTGACCCAAACCCAAAACTCCCTTGACCAACTCTATGGGAGATTAGGTTAACCTAAGCCCATGTACACCCATGACTCGACCTAATCTCACCTATCCTGGGCTCAGACCTGGCCCATAAAGAGTTGGTCCCTTGAGGCCCACATAACCTAGACCTCAAGAACCCGAAAGGCCCACAGCCTTTCAACCTAGGGCCCAAGTAGCCCTAGAGCCTCCATGAAGCCCTCATGAATGATGGACCTTGGCCTTAGCCTTAGTCCCCTGGGCCTTGGGCGCACCACTTGGATCACAACAATCTTCACATCCAATTGTCAGACTTCATAGTCCAAGTATACTGCTATCGCAAGTATAATATGAAAGGACTTGAACATTGTCACAGAAAAAAATAT
Organism: Elaeis guineensis; assembly: GCF_000442705.2. Classification (NCBI taxonomy): domain Eukaryota; kingdom Viridiplantae; phylum Streptophyta; class Magnoliopsida; order Arecales; family Arecaceae; genus Elaeis; species Elaeis guineensis. The sequence continues at coordinate 60,067,995 of NC_025994.2, forward strand.
CTCATCATAGTCAATACTATAATGCTGACGATAATCTTTGACAACCAAATGGGCTTTATATGTCTCCATCTTCCCATCTGTGCCCCTCTTCTTTTTGAAGATGCACTTACACTCTATGGGTTTAACCCTTCAGGTGGGTCAACTAATGTCCATACATTATTGACCTTTATAGACTCCATCTCTGACTCATGGCTTCAAGCCATTTATTAGAGTTAGACCTCTGCATCGCATCTATGTTGATGATCAGATCTTCATCATTCTCATCGAGTTCAATAGGATCTCCATTCCGAACCAAAAAACTTAAGTATCTGTCCGGCTGATGCGGTACTCTATCGGATCGTCTTAAGAATATTTGTTCATTGGGCTCCACATTTGATCTTATCAAATTCAGCTCAGATTCAATCATTGATGTTGGTTTTTCTATCTGTCAAACTTCATCAAGCTTGATTTTAGAGGCACTTATTCCTTCACTAAGGAATTCACTTTCAAAAAAGTGTACCTTACTGCTAACAAACACCTTTTGTTCAGTAGGCAGGTAAAAATAATATCTCCTTATTTCCTCGGGGTACCCTATGAAGTTATATTTATCAGACCTAAGACTGAGTTTGTCAGTTTGTAATCGTTTAACATAAGTTGGACATCCCCAGACCCTAATGTAAGAGAGGTTTGGCCTACACCCTGAGCATATCTCATATGGTGTCTTACATCTGACTTGTTCAGAACATTATTGAGCATAAGACAAGCTGTTTCAAGTGCATATCTCCAAAAAGAAATCGACAGAGTTGCAAACCCCATTATGGATCGAACCATGTCCAACAAAGTTTGATTCTTTCTTTCTGAAACGTCATTATGCTGTGATGTTCCTAGAGGGGTCTATTGGGAGAGAATCTCATTCTCTCTTAGATATGTCAGAAATTTACTAGAGAGGTATTCACCTCGATTAGATCGAAGAGTTTTAATATTTTTTTTAATTTGATTCTCTACTTCATTATGGAATCGTTTGAATATTTCAAATGATTTAGACTTGTGTTTCATCAAGTAAACATATCCATACCTAGATAGGTCATCTGTGAATGTAATGAAATAGCTATACCCTCCTCTAGCATATGTGCTCATGGATTCACATACATCAGTATGTATCAAACCAACACGTCACTGGCTCGTTCACCTTTTTCAGTAAAAGATGACTTGGTCATTTTTTCAAGCAAACAAGACTCACAGGTAGGTAACGATTCATAATCATTTTTATCAAGAATTTCTTCTTGAGCTAACTTGTAAATCTTATTCTTGTTGATATGACCTAGCCTACAATGCCAAAGGTAGGCATCTGTGACATGATCTATTCTAGGCATTTATTTGAAATGTACATTACATTAGGCCTAGATACAACATAGATACCACTGTTCAACTGTCCATACAAAATTGTAACACCATTCAAAATGATATCATAAAATTTTTTCTTTATTGATATTTCATAATTGGAATTATCCAAAAAGCCTATAGAAATAATATTTAAAAGAAAACTAGGACAGTGACACTCATCAAGAACAACGTAACGAGACTCGAATACAAGCTTGATGATTTTTAAAGCTAGAACTAAAACTGATCTTCCATCTCCAACATTCAAGAATCTCTCGCTATCTCCAAATCTCTTAGTGACCTGAAGACTCTGCAATAAATTGCAAATGTGAATAGGGCTATCGATATCCAATACCTAAGTCATTGTACCAAAAGAAGAGAAGTTATAAGGTGTTATCACATAAGTACCTTGTCTAGCAACTGATTGCTTCTTCTTCTTTGGCCTGTTCAGGTCAAGAAAAGTGATATACTGAGGATAATTCCTCTTCTAGTTATCCTGCTTCTTGCAAAAAAAGTACTCTGCTTGACTTTGATCAACCTTGAACTTGAGTTTCTGGGACTGACTCCCAACACCAGGCATCTTCTTATTCTTCTTCTTTTTTTCTTTCTTAAAGGGACGATGACTATCCGAAGAAGATCCTCCCACAAAATTCACTGTCTCCTTGTGGAGTTGGTGGTCCTTCTCAAAAGTTTGTAGCAACCCTAATAGAATGTGGTAGTTGACTATACGCTTCATCATTCTAAAATGACTGAGGAACGACAGGTAGAACTGGGTAGGGAGTTCAGGATTGCATCCTTCCCCAACTATTTGTGCAAAGAAAAATCAAGTTTGCTCGATTTTTCAATCTGCTCAATTATGTACAATACATGATCGATAACAGATGCATCCTCCCTCATCTGAGTATTGAAAATAGTGCAACTAGTCTTGTGCAGCTCAATATCGTCAGGAGTACCAAAAGAATCCCTCAACACTTGAAGCATTTCCTCTGATTGAGCCTCTTCAAACTTCTGACTGAACTCATCATTCATGAAGTCCCGCATGATGCAATGAATCATGGTGCAGTCATTGAGCTACTTCAAATAAGTATCTCAGACCGCTCCTTGGGGTTAGGAGTAGGCTCCTCAGGTATCAGATCCATTATCACATAAGGATTCTCTCATGCTCTAGGATAATCTTTAACTTTCGATACCAATTATCAAAATTCATCTGGTAAGCTTCTCACTGTCCCACAGTGATCGAGCGATAAGTTGAGGCCATATCTACATACACAAGAAAAATACAAAACCTAATTAGGATATGAATTTGTTGATCCTAAAGACATGGAATTAGTCTAAAGATTCTCCACTACTTTATGCAAATTGGTAGACTCTACCTTCAATTCGAAGAATTAATTTAATTTTTAGCAGGTATTAGAATGCACACATACTACATATAGGCTCGAGGATGGCTCGATCAACCCATATACACCTATGGACAGGTTCTCAACCAATTGTTTCTCTAAACAACTTCTAGTATTTAATTTAGCCCCAAATTTCATTTCAGTAGGCGATGGGCATCCATTGAAAGTTTCAGTTGGGTCAAACCATTAACATAAACCTACTCAGTGATTCTAACTAATGAGTAATCAGGCCTGAGGATGGTTCGATCAATCCAACCATCATCAGATATTTCACAGAGTCATCATATGATGAATGATAATTCTACTATTCAGAGTGAACACCAGACAGATGACACCTGTAATGTGAATCATAAATAATGGACTCATTATCACTCATCTTAATGGGAGGCTATGATCTAGTTATCACCATAACCAACTCATTTTAGGAACCTAATAATTTAGAAGGTTTAATCGATTTAGAGAAAAGAGAAGAGAAGATTAATCATAGACCACAATCCTCCCACTGACTTCACCAAGTCATTGAATAGGTTTAGGTCATGTTGATTGAATTGGCACCTAGATCAGTCACACTAATCAACCTCAATGGCATGGGCTAACTCAAATCACTTAACGATCTAATCAAAATCTAGTTCACCAAATTGGCCAGATAAGTGAGATCATGGAAGGTTCTGCTAAGCTTGCCTTAGACACCATCGAATTGGTCAGGTAAGCTGCTCCCAATTAAAAACCATCAATCAAAATGCCAAATTTACCTTAGACATCAATTGGTTAGCAGTTTTGATTTGACTAACCTAATGATTTGGGTTCAACCACTAAGCCATAATCAAGGTCCATTTGATCTTAATCAAAAATATGGACTTGACCATCTATAACTATTGTACTAGAGAAACCCTGATTAATCTAATTCAATATTTGGTTAGACTTAATCAATTTCTCTATATGGTCAATCAATTTTTTGATTCTAACCTTAGGTCTAATCCAATTAAAGGGAAGGACCTGATTTGAGCAAATCCATGCCCCATATTTTATACAATATCATTAGATCTAAATCACAATTTAGATCTATTGAGTTTAACACTTAATTCTTAATTAAGTTTTGTATCAACATAGGTAAGATTTTAAAAAATAATTTTTTTTGTAAATTTTTTACATCAAATTATAAAATTTTTTAGATTAAATCTAAATTTTTATAATTTTAAATCAAAATAATTTTGATTAAACAAGATTAGATATAACTAGTTTCTTCGTAACTTGCATCACATACAATAACGCCTAGGATTTCAAGATCTAGTGTTTTGCAAGAAAGTAAGTTTTTCTTTTTATTTTCTTCTTCATGGGACCTCATAGTGGCACCTCTACATGCCATGAAGAGCACACCATTGAATAAGAAGAGAGGACCATGAAATCCTACTTGCTCCTATGATCGGCAGCCTGGTGATTATCCAATCCGAGTACTTTGCTACTCAGAACATCTAATCTAAACAGATGATAATCAAATCTGAAAATAAATTTATTTAAATCTAAAATAAATCAAAATAATCAGATCTAATATCAAAAATTTAGATCTAAAGTCATATTAATTCATATCGAAACAACCATGCTCTGATACTAATTAAAGAAAATATGTGGCAGTACAGTACATGTGATTTTAAAATTTTTATGGAGTAAAAATAAAAGATTAAATAATTTAATCCTAATCACATGCATATCCTGTGGTTGGGCATTCTCAAACTGTGGCTGAACTCATCATTCATTGCCGCTAGCATTATGCATCGGACAGTGGTGCGGTCATTGAGCCACTTTGGTAAGTATCTCAGACCGTCCCTCTAGCGTTCAGGTTGGCTCCTAGGTGTCGGATCCGTTACTACATAAAGGATCCGCTCATGCTCAAAGATGATTTTTAATTTTCGATACCAGCTATCGAAATTAGGTCCCATGAGCTTGTCATTATTTAATAATGACCGAGCGATAGGGTAGTGGCCATAGCTGCATAAAGAAAAACAGACCTATATTAGTACATAAATTATTAATACTAAAGACTTGGACTTTAGTCTAAATTTCTTCCAGTATTTTTATGAATTGATAGCCTCAATCTCTAATTCGAAGAATTACTTTAATTCCTTAGTGGGTATTAGAATCCACACAGACTACACATGAGCCCAACTTTGGTTGGTCAACCCATGTGCATCTATGGGTAGGTTCATAACAGTTGTTTCTCTAAACAACTTTAATAATTGATTTTACCCCAGAACCTAATCAGTAGGCTTTGGCCTCCACTGAAAAGATCTGGTTAGGTCCAACCATTAACATGATTTGATTTGGTGAATCGGACCAATAAATATCAAGTCCGACTTTGGCCGCCAACCTGACCACCATCAGAAAGACTCAAACAAATTATCATATTATGAATGATAATTCCATTAGTCAATAAGCACCAGGCCTTTGGGCCTCCAATGATTATTAAACTAATGGACTCATATCACTCACTTAATGGGAGGCTATGATTTAGTTATCAATATAACTTAATCATTTTTAGGGACCTAATAATTTTTAAGATTTTATTAAAGAATCGAAGAGAAGAAAATATCCAGCCAATTTCAATCCTCCCACTGACTTCACCAAGTCAGATTAAAAATAAGATTTAATTAAAGCCGGTATTAGGAGCACCTAAATCAGTCACACTGATTTACCTAATGACATAGGTGATCCCTAATCACCAAGTGATCTAATCAAAACCTAATTCACCAGGTTGGCCAGGTAAGTGAGATCAGTGGTAGGGATAAGTCGTTAACTCATCAGAGATCGAATCACTGCGAGTAGCTCCTACTTAAAAACCACTAGTCAAACTGCCAAACTTACCTTAGACACCAACCGGTTCATTAGTTTTGATTTGATCAACTTAGTAAATAGGGTTCCACCACATAGCCATGAATTAAGTCCATCTTGGTCTAGTTAAAGACATGGACCCATTCAACTACAACTATTGGAGTTGAGTATGGAGTATCTTTGACCTAATCTAATTCAACTTTTGATTAGACTTGACCAATTACTCTAATTTAGTCCATTTCTTTAAGCTAACCTTAGGTCTAACCCAATTATGGACCTAATTCATCTAACCCATTGACCCATAAGTTTATGCAATTGTCTTAGGTCTTAATTCATAATTTTAGACCTACTAGACAACACTTAATTCTTTTAATTAAGTATTTGGGCTGATGGGTCAGGGTTTGGCATTTCGAAAATAATTTTCAAATTTGAAAGTTTTTATTTTCTATCCACCAAATATGTTGACTCATTTCATAAATAGATCAGCACATTTCATAAATAACAATCCTATTGCTAATTACATAACAGAAAATAACTCAATCAAAATAAATCATGAATATTCTTTTAGATCTAATCTAACACATTCATAATAAATTTTATAATGGAACCTATACAATTAATTCCTTTCGCTGCTTCATCTGCATGGGATATAATTGCAGTGGCACCCCTACCGCCATAGGAGACCCCATCGAATGGGAGGAGAGGGCCTTTAAACCCTACTTTTCTCCTATGACCGGACGGCCATGGCAACCAACCCAATTTGATTACTTGCTACTTGGATCAAGTATATCTAAATATACCAATTTTAAATTTTTGAATTTAAAATTTTGAATTTCAAATTTCAAATTTTAAATTTTGAATTTCAAATTTGAAATTTCAACCAAATTTTAAATTTTAAATTTTGAATTTCAAATTTTTGAATTTTAAATTTCGAATTTTAAATTGTAAACTTTTAGATTACAACTTAATCTACTTATGCAAACATATATATCATATCTAAGAACCCGCTCTGATACCATTTGTAGTGAAATTTAGTATAGGGGTAAAATGGTAATTTTAAAACTTTTTCAAAATTACTATTTTATAGTAAAAATTATTAATTAATCTAATTAATTAATAAAAATTTATCTTACACTAAGATCTAAATATGATATATAGCATGCATGCATTTAAATTTGAAATTTAAATTTGAACAGTAAACACTTTACTGTAATGTGTTCAGAACACAATACCTTTGTGCGGATAGTAGATCGCCGTAATCTGATCACCGTCAGGAGAGTCTGATCATCATGATGTAGTTACACAGCATGTCTGACCTCTATGGATCATCCACATGAAGCTCCTGATCTGATCGACTCCTCACGAGTGCTAGCCCGTTGTAGAGCCCTTTCGATGATCGATGCTGATCGAACTCCTTTGATCGATGTCTGCCGATTTTTTGGATACTTCGAATCATCAGCAGACATGCTTGAGAGGATATTGAAGATCTCCTTAAAATTTGGTGGGCTCACGATACTCGTAGCTCACCTTTTCACTTTCCGAACCCCAGGCTGAAACCTTGGGGAACTCACTGAAACCCTGCGCACATTTTTTCTTTCTTTTCTTTCTTTTTCTCTCGGAAGGATATTGTTGCTCCTAGATTGATTTTGATGACTACAAAATAGTTTGAAGGGATACAAATATTTTTTATTTGAAAAAGACCTTATGCTCTACAGGGGCAAAATTGTAATTTCATCAAAACTCTGATTTGATAGCATCATCGTGTAGAACAAATGATATGTAATCTATTGGTGAAAGTTTCATAGTTTTTGGACTTATATTTTTGGAGTTATAAAGGTTTGAAGTTCATGAGTCGACTCATGAGTCAACTCATGAAACTATGAGCTGATTGGCACGCAAAGATTAGCCATGGCACGCTGGTTTTCTGGCTTGGCACGACCTGTGAGTCGACTCATGAGTCGACCCACAAGGCATGAGTCGACTTCTGCTGTTTTGGGCCAAAAAAATCCAGAAACCAAATCTCTGGACTTTGCAACAGAGGTCGACTCATGAGTCGACCCCTGAGGCATGAGTCGACTCATGAGTCGACTCATATGACGGGATTTGCCTGTAACGGCTAGTTTTTGGCCAGATTTGGTTGCTTTTTAATGCTGCTTTTTGTGCTCTAACGGCTCTTTTTCTGCCTAGTTTGTTTTCCCTTGTCTCTTAAGGCTATAAAAGGTTTCAAAAGGTGGAAAACAAAACGGAGAGAGATCCAAATATCCAAGAGGCATTCAAGTGATTTGAAAAGAGAAAATCAAGAGCATTCAAGAGGACATTCAAGTGCATTCAAGAGAAGGTTTTTCAAGCCAACTACTCAACATCATACAAGAGCTCATTTAAAAGCCTTCAAGAAGCCATCAATCAAGCTCACCAACTCCTCAAGCATTTACTTCATCTCTCATCCACTTTGAGAAAATCCAAGAGGGGCTTCTTCATTTGAGTAAAGCGTATTTATTGTTATATTCGCTCACTTAAGGAGCTATTCTTGTACTTATTTGTGCTCTAAACTGATTTTATCTTGTGAGTAATTGTTTTTGTTTTGGAGGATTTCCAAAACAAGGAAAGGTTGATCCGAACCTGAAATCGGAGTGTATTGGGTCGGCTTGTACCCGGGAAACAAGTGGACTAGCTTGGGATAGCTAGTGTCGGAGTTTCCGACGGTTGTATTCGGGTTGAATACAAAGTATAGTGGATTGGAATTCCCAAGTAGGAGCTTGGGGAGTGGATGTAGGTGCAAGGTTGGCACCGAACCACTATAAATCATTGTGTTTGTGGCATGCTTTATTGTTTCTCTTTAATTCTCCATTATATCCTTGCATTCTTGTTTTAAGTAATTAATCTCAAACTAAAGTCTCTCTCCTCATTCATCAAGCTTTTGATATATAATTTTTACAAGTAATTAGTTAAGCCTAAAATTTTTAAAACCCAATTCACCCCCCCTCTTGGGTTGCATAGCTGGGCAACAAGTGGTATCAGAGCCCGGTGCTCTAGCCCTTCTTTGATCTAACAATCAAAGAGCCAAAGATCTATGGCAACCCACGTCGGCACTTCTCTAGCCGAGGGGCAATCTACCAACCGACCTCCACTTTTCAATGGGTCTAATTACACCTATTGGAAAGCTCGGATGAAGATTTTCATACAAGCACTAGACTATGATATGTGGAGTATCATAGTGAACGGTCCACACACACCCATCAAGATAATAGATGGTGAGGAGTCAACCAAACCCGAAAGAGAATGGGATGAGGTTGATAAGAAATTGGCACAGTTAAATGCTAAAGCTATGAATGTTCTTTATTGTTCACTTGATGCAAATGAATTTAATCGCATTTCTACCTGTGCATCTGCTAAAGAAATATGGGATAGGTTAGAAGTAACCCATGAGGGAACAAATCAAGTAAAGGAGTCTAAAATAAACATGCTTGTACATAAATATGAGTTATTTAAAATGGAGCATGATGAGTCCATAACTGCTATGTTTACTTGCTTTACTGACATAATTAATGGTTTGAAGAGTCTTGGCAAATCTTATACTAACAGTGAGCTTGTAAGGAAGATTCTCAGGTCATTGCCAAGAACCTGGGAAGCCAAGGTGACTGCTATCCAAGAAGCAAAGGACTTGAACACTCTACCTCTAGAAGAGCTTCTTGGATCCTTGATGACTCACGAGCTTAGCATGAAGCAACATCAAGAGGATGAAGTCAAAAAGAAGAGAACCATTGCCCTCAAATCCACAGCCTCTCCTGATGAAGAAACTGACGACACAGAAGATGAAGAACAGGATGAAGAATTGGCACTCATCACCCGAAGATTCAAGAAGTTCCTAAGAAAGAGGAAACAGGGGATGAGAAAGAGACCTTTCACAAAAGGGGAACAAAGCAAAGAGAAAGAAAAAGATCAACCCCTTATATGCTATGAGTGCAAGAAGCCGGGGCATTTCAAATCCGAATGTCCACAATTGAAGAAAGGTCCCAAAAGTTCAAAAAGAAGGCAATGATGGCCACATGGAGTGCGAGCGACGACTCAAGCTCCGATGAGGAGACCTCAACAGAACAAGCCAACCTGTGCCTTATGGCACACGATAATGAGGTAATTTCTGAAACCCCTAGTGAATTTACTTTTGAAGAATTGCATGAAGCCTTCAATGATTTAATTGATGAATTGAAGAAACTAGGAATGAAAAATAAAGAACTAAAATTGAAAAATCAGTCTTTAGTAAAACAAGCAAAAAATCTTTCAATTGAAAAATCTACTTTGCTTCAAGAGAACCAAAGCCTAAAGAATGATATTAATAAGCTGAAACCTATAGTAGATAAATTCACCTTAAGTTCAAACAAACTAAATATGATTCTTGAAATCAAAAGGCCGTATATGATAAGGCCGGACTTGGCTATAACCCCTTAAAGAAATAAAAATTTTTGAAAAATATTTATGTAAATTATTCAAGTAACAAGCCTACCAATACTACTTGTTTTAAATGTGGTAGAATAGGACATAAATCTTACACTTGTGCAAACATAACTGTAAAGAAAATATGGGTTCCAAAAGGAACCATCTTGACTAACCAAAAAGGACCCAAGAAAGCTTGGGTACCTAAAACAAAAACTTGATATTTGTTTGCAGGTGTGTCTAGCATCCCATGGAGAAAACAGGAAATGGTATCTGGACAGTGGATGCTCGAGACACATGACTGGTGATGAATCACAATTCATCACGCTTGATGCTAAGGATGGAGGGATGGTCACCTTTGGAGATAATGGCAAAGGAAAGATCATCGGGATAGGTAACATTGGTATCACTCCCTCCAAATATATTGAAAATATTTTGTTAGTTAAAGGTTTAAAGCATAACTTACTTAGCATTAGTCAATTTTGTGATAAAGGGTATAAAGTAGTTTTTGAATCATCTGTTTGTATTGTGACTAGTCCTATTAATGATGGCATCAAATTTATAGGACATAGACATGGCAATATTTATATGGTAGATCTAAATGATTTAGCCAAATTAGACATGCAATGCCTAGTATCCTTAAATGCTAAAGTTAATGAGACTAGTTGGCTTTGGCATCGTAGACTTGCTCACATTAGCATGCATTCTCTTTCAAAATTAATTAAGAAAGAATTAGTTCATGGCTTGCCTAAACTGAATTTTGAAAAAGATAGGATTTGTGATGCATGTCAACTAGGTAAGCAAACTAGAGTTTCATTTAAATCCAAAAATATTGTTTCAACTTCTAGACCATTAGAGCTTTTGCATATGGATTTATTTGGACCAACTAGAACCACAAGTCTAGGAGGAAAACGATATGATTTTGTAATAATAGATGATTATTCATGTTTTACTTGGGTTTTCTTTTTGGCACACAAAGATGAAACTTTTCATATTTTCACTAAATTTCATCGAAAAGTCACTAATGAAAAAGGATTTTCAATTCAAAATATTAGAAGTGACCATGGAACTGAATTTGAAAATCAAGACTTTGAAAAATTTTGTGATGAGAATGGAATCGGCCATAACTTCTCTGCTCCTAGAACACCCCAACAAAATGGAGTAGTTGAAAGGAAAAACAGAACCTTAGAAGAAATAGCCCGTACCATGCTTTGTGAAAGCAACCTTCCAAGATATTTTTGGGCGGAAGCTATTAACACAGCATGTTACATTTTAAATCGTGCTTTGATCAGACAATTTTTAAAGAAAACCCCCTATGAACTTTGGAAAGGAAGAAAATCAAATATTGCATATTTTCATGTTTTTGGCTGCCGATGTTTTGTATTAAATAATAGCAAGGAAAGACTTGGTAAATTTGATACAAAATCAGATGAAGCAATCTTTTTGGGTTACTCCTCTACTAGTAAAGCTTTTAGAGTTTTTAATAAAAGAACTTTAGTAGTTGAGGAGTCCATTCATGTTGTCTTTGATGAATCTAACGATCTTCCTTCAAGGAAGAATGAGGGTGTTGATGATGCAGATCCATTAATAGAAGGTATGAAGGAGATCACTCTGAAAGATTCAGCCACTCCAGAGGACAAGGAACAAGAAGACAAACAAGATGAGATAGGTGAAGAAATTCAAGAACAACCTCAAGGTACAAATGACCTACCCAAGGAATGGAGGTATGTTCACAACCACCCTAAGGAGTTAATTATTGGTGATCCTATGCATGGTGTAAAAACTCGCTCTTCACTTAGAGATGTGTTTAATCATTGTGCTTTTGTATCTCATTTTGAACCTAAAACTATTGAAGAAGCTGAAAAAGATCATAATTGGATTAATGCAATGCAAGAGGAACTTAATCAATTTGAAAGAAATAATGTTTGGACTTTGGTTTCAAGACCTAAAAACTGTTCAATAATTGGCACAAAATGGGTCTTTAGAAACAAATTAGATGAGCATGGTAATGTAATTAGAAATAAAGCAAGATTGGTTGCTAAAGGATATAATCAAGAAGAAGGGATTGATTTTGATGAAACCTTTGCACCAGTAGCTAGATTAGAAGCCATTAGACTTCTACTTGCATATGCTTGCTTTATGAAATTCAAATTGTTTCAAATGGATGTTAAAAGTGCATTTTTAAATGGATTTATTGCTGAAGAAGTTTATGTAGAACAACCCCCTGGATTTGAAAATCATGCCTTTCCTAATCATGTTTTTAAATTAAATAAGGCTTTATATGGATTAAAACAAGCACCTAGAGCATGGTATGATAGACTAAGCAAATTTTTACTAAATAATGGTTTTTCAAGAGGTAATGTAGATACAACCCTCTTTATCAAAAGAAATCAAAATGATATGTTAGTTATACAAATTTATGTTGATGACATAATTTTTGGGTCTACTAATGAATCCCTTTATCAAGACTTTGCTAAGCTTATGCAGGGGGAGTTCGAGATGAGCATGATGGGAGAACTCACCTTCTTCCTCGGACTCCAGATCAAACAATCAAAAGAGGGAATCTCCATCACCCAAAGCAAGTACACCAAGGAACTACTCAAAAGATTTGGAATGGAGAACTCCAAACCCATTGGCACACCAATGAGTCCCTCATGTAAGCTTGACAAGGACGATGAACGTAAATGTGTAGACTTAAAATACTATAGAGGCATGATTGGATCATTATTGTATCTAACTGCAAGTAGGCCTGATATCATGTTTAGTGTTTGTTTATGTGCTAGATATCAATCTAATCCTAAAGAATCTCATTTGAATGCTGTTAAAAGAATCCTTAGATACTTAAATGGTACTCAAACTTTAGGGTTATGGTACTCTAAGGACTCACAAATTGATCTATTAGGATATTCTGATGCTGACTTTGCTGGATGTAAATTAGATAGAAAAAGCATAAGTGGAACTTGTCAATTTTTTGGAGTTAACCTAATCTCATGGTTTAGCAAGAAACAAAATTCGGTAGCACTGTCTACGGCTGAGGCCGAATACATTGCAGCCGGAAGTTGTTGTGCTCAAATCTTGTGGATTAAGCAACAACTCGAAGACTTTGGAATTAAACTTAATGAAACACCAATAAGATGTGACAACACAAGTGCCATAAATCTATCTAAAAATCCTATTCAACACTCAAGATCCAAACATATTGAAATAAGACATCACTTCATAAGAGAACATGTTCAAAACAAAAATATAATTCTTGAATATGTTTGCACCGAAAATCAATTAGCTGATATCTTTACAAAGGCCCTTAGTGAGGATAGATTCTGTGAAATTAGGATAAATCTAGGAATTCTTGATCCATTTGCCTGAATTAATTTTCAAATTCCAATGATTTATGGTCAAAATTTCCTAAGAGCTCAATTTCCAACACCTTTCTTGGTCCCAAAAGCTCAAGTTTTTCATTCTAAAAACTCATCTTAGAGCTAAACTCCTTCTCCCCAAATTTCAAATTTTTCTGGAATTTATTCACATTTTTTCTGATTTTCTGAACTTCATGAGTCGACCCCCATGAGTCGACTCAATGGCAAACTTGTAATTCCCAGCAACTTCCAACGGGCTGAAGGGTTTATATTTTGAATTACTGTTCGTGAGCCGACCCTCACGCTCGTCTTCCTCCTTCCGAAATCCATTCTCTCTTCTCCCATTTGCTCCATTTCCAAGGCTTGAGCTAGTGGAACTCCTCCCGCCTCCTCTCCACCGCAAATCGCCACTCGGGGAAAGGTTCTTTTGTGACCTCTTTTCTTGTTCTTCACGGTTGGAGCGTGCCCTAGCACTCCACCGTCCCTCTAAAATCCACTCATTCTCTCCTCCAAAACCTCAAATCACTCTCTTGTGATCCTTCCTCCACTCTCTCACTTGCTCCTCAAGTCTCCTCGCCTGGTATTGAAGAGGTTATGGCACCAAAAATGAAACTTCCCCAAAGGAGAAAGTCTGTCCGGAAACTTGAAGAAAGTGTCAGAAGGAAAAGGCAAGCGGCACAGTCCTCCTCTGCTCCCGTTCCAGCTTCAGTTCAAGGTCCTTCACAGTCTTCTCAAACCCCCAGTAAGAACCCTCTCTCAGATAGAAAAGTAGAAATCGGGAAAAACATTGACTTCCGGTTCTTTGAAAGTGAGGGATTTTCTTTAGCAAGTAAGATCAAAAATCAGGGATGGAGCTTTTACTGTTCACTCAAAGAAGTCACCTTTGTTGACCTTGTTAGGGAGTTTTATCAGAATCTTATTTATGGAAATGGGTCAGTAACTTCAACTGTGAAAGGGATTGATATCTGTCTGGATCCTGTCATTTTAGGGGAGATTTTACACTTACCTAGTGAAGGTTATGCATACATGGAACTCCCCGTGAAAGAAGAAGGTATAAGTGTTATACATGGAGGAACCTACCAAGGGAATTTGAATAAACTAGAGGCCAAGATTTTACCTATAGAAATGAGAATCTTACATCAAATGGTCACAAAACTTTTCTTCCCTAGGAGTGGTAGGCACGATCTTCTGTCAGGCAGGGACATATGCATTATGTTTCACATTATCACAGAAACCCCCCTAAACCTCCCAGCACTTATGATAGAGGCCATGAGAGAGACTCTGAACAGATCTAAGGCACATTTGCCTTATGGTATGGCCCTGACTAGAGTTTTCAGGAGGTTTGGAGTTAGTTGTGAGGGGGAGGCTCCCACCAAACTGTCTCATGTTGATACCTTCAACCTACACACCTTGCATCGAATGGGGTTCACAAAAAGTGGTGGTGGTTGGATCAGGGGAGCTGAGGAAAGAACAGAAGAAAGAGCAGAAGAGAGAGCAGAAGAAAGAGCTGAGGATACAGCAGGAGTCAGAGCTGAAGAAGAAGAAGGTCCATCATCTCCTGTTCATGACTTCAGGGCAGCTTCACCGGATATACAGTTCTTTTCGGATCCAGAGGCTGGCCCTTCTGAGTTTACCAGGATACCCACACCTGTGCATCAGCCAGAGAGCAGAGCACCTCCGCCAGAGTTCACACTGTCCGATTATCAGATTGAGCGGATTGCACAGCGTATGGTCTCTTTGATGTCGAGTCAGATGAGCAGTACTTCATTTGTACCAGGGGCTACTTCTACTGATCAGACTTTGACTCCCCACATCTCCACAGTATATCAGATGATGGCAGATCAGTCCATGAGGATTCAGCAGCTTGAGGACACTGTACTGAGACTGACTGGCAGAGTTCTCAAGTTACAGGGGCAGGTCTTCGATTTGGCACACCCTCAGCCTCAGGAGTCTACGATTGAGGTCACTGATCTCACTGCAGAGGCCGGCAGACTCAGAGGAGCTCTTGAGGGCGGTTATGAGTTACTGAGGAAGGAGATCAGAGGATCAAGTGAGCAAGCTACTACTCAATTCACTGCACTTCTCCAGGCTGTCTCCAGGGCACTGACTGTACTTGACTCCATCAGACTTACCCTTTCAGTTCAGTCCCTAGCTTCTCAGCGTTCTCAGCCACCCAGTTCCTCCCGTTCGCCTGCTCGTGCCAGTTCTTCCTCTCGTGCCAGAGCCAGACGGGGTCGAGGACGCATCTCTGATTCAGATCCATCTGCTCCTTATCACATTTCTGATGATTCCGATCATTGACTTATCTTGATCATTTCTAGATCCTAGGTGTTAGTGTTTTGTCCTTTCTAGGATCTGTATTTTGGGGCCATGTATTGACATGAGCTAGTTGACTTTGTATGATACTTTTTATGTTACAATCTATGTACTGAAACAATTATGGCTTTACCTTTGGAATGATGATTATCTTACTTTGGTTATATATTCTCTTTTGTGAAATATTGTCTTCTCTTTATGGTATTATCATTTTATGATTGCTGTTAATAGTTGCTTCATTAAGGGGGAGCAAACCCTACAAGAGGAGAAATTAAAGAATGCTTCAGAAAAAGGACTTAACCTTGTTTGATGATGTCAAAAAGGGGGAGAAATTAAACACAAAGAAATCCATCAAAAGCAAACACTACAAATTATGAAAATTAATACATTGACAATTTTAAGTACAAATGCTAAATATACTACAAATAAGTAACTTTTAAAATTACTCATACTCTGATTTGCTGTAAACCATTGAATATGCTTTGATAGGCTTTCAAATTCCAAACCCACTCTGATATATTGAATACATTGCTCTAATACTTTGATAATTTTTTTTACTACTCCGATACATTACTCAATTTTACTCTGATACATTGAAAAACTGTTTTTATTACTCTGATACTTTGCAAAATTTTTCTCTGATACTTTATAAAATTATTTTCCCTACACTGATACATTGCAGGATTTTCATTTCTCTTGCTCTGATACATCTTAAACTTAAATGATCTAATACTCTTTCCAAATCAACTATTAAATATGCTTTGGCACACATGACTAGTTTTGAGAATTGAGAAAATTTTTTTTCTTGCTCTGATAATAAAATCAAATTTTCTGCTCTAACACCAAAACAATAATCCAATGAGCATATCTTCCAATCTTTAAGCAAATGGACAAACCATTTATGCATACAACCATTTGTATCACACGCCAAAAGAATCATACTCTTTTCAAGCATATGCACCTAAAATACAATCTGTTGAAATTCATGTTTCAGAAAAATGCTTTTGTTCAAATATTTTGTCATCATCAAAAAGGGGGAGATTGTTGCTCCTAGATTGATTTTGATGACTACAAAATAGTTTGAAGGGATACAAATATTTTTTATTTGAAAAAGACCTTATGCTCTACAGGGGCAAAATCGTAATTTCATCAAAACTCTGATTTGATAGCATCATCGTGTAGAACAAATGATATGTAATCTATTGGTGAAAGTTTCATGGTTTTTGGACTTATATTTTTGGAGTTATGAAGGTTTGAAGTTCATGAGTCGACTCATGAGTCAACTCATGAAACTATGAGCTGATTGGCACGCAAAGATTAGCCATGGCACACTGGTTTTCTGGCTTGGCACGACCTGTGAGTCGACTCATGAGTCGACCCACAAGGCATGAGTCGACTCATGAGTCGACTTCTGCTGTTTTGGGCCAAGAAAATCCAGAAACCAAATCTCTGGACTTTGCAACAGAGGTCGACTCATGAGTCGACCCCTGAGGCATGAGTCGACTCATGAGTCGACTCATATGACGGGATTTGCCTGTAACGGCTAGTTTTTGGCCAGATTTGGTTGCTTTTTAATGCTGCTTTTTGTGCTCTAACGGCTCTTTTTCTACCTAGTTTGTTTTCCCTTGTCTCTTAAGGCTATAAAAGGTTTCAAAAGGTGGAAAACAAAACGGAGAGAGATCCAAATATCCAAGAGGCATTCAAGTGATTTGAAAAGAGAAAATCAAGAGCATTCAAGAGGGCATTCAAGTGCATTCAAGAGAAGATTTTTCAAGCCAACTACTCAACATCATACAAGAGCTCATTTAAAAGCCTTCAAGAAGCCATCAATCAAGCTCACCAACTCCTCAAGCATTTACTTCATCTCTCATCCACTTTGAGGAAATCCAAGAGGGGCTTCTTCATTTGAGTAAAGCGTATTTATTGTTATATTCGCTCACTTAAGGAGCTATTCTTGTACTTATTTGTGCTCTAAACTGATTTTATCTTGTGAGTAATTGTTTTTGTTTTGGAGGGTTTCCAAAACAAGGAAAGGTTGATCCGAACCTGAAATCGGAGTGTATTGGGTCGGCTTGTACCCGAAAAACAAGTGGACTAGCTTGGGATAGCTAGTGTCGGAGTTTCCGACGGATGTATTCGGGTTGAATACAAAGTATAGTGGATTGGAATTCCCAAGTAGGAGCTTGGGGAGTGGATGTAGGTGCAAGGTTGGCACCGAACCACTATAAATCATTGTGTTTGTGGCATGCTTTATTGTTTCTCTTTAATTCTCCATTATATCCTTGCATTCTTGTTTTAAGTAATTAATCTCAAACTAAAGTCTCTCTCCTCATTCATCAAGCTTTTGATATATAATTTTTACAAGTAATTAGTTAAGCCTAAAATTTTTAAAACCCAATTCACCCCCCCTCTTGGGTTGCATAGCTGGGCAACAGATATGGACCTTCACCTCATGCACAAGGATTTCTCACACCCAGATTTTCTCTCCAAAATTTTTCTTGCACACGCTCCACTCTTCTCCTCCTTTTAAAATAATGTCAAACGTCTTATCCACGTGAGAGGATAAAGATTAGTAATTGCACATTTGAATTCAAATCAAATTTTGAATTCAAATGGAAACCAATTTATTCCTATCCACTAAGGGCATGAGAAGAGGAGGGCGTGGCTTAATTTATGTGTGAGTGATATTATGAGAAACATTTTCTCGTGTAATAAATGAGATGTTAAAAGAGGATAAGGTCAAGGTGCTAAGATTGGTTGCTCATTCAAATTCAAACTTTATTTTGAATTTGAATGGCCAACCAATCATCCTTATCCACTCATATGGCACATTAAACTAGGGCGTGAGGAGGGCTTTGCATGAGAAAAAATTTATGAGAACTTTCTTCTCGTGAATTCAAAAGGGCGCAGTGGAAGTGAGGTGGCGCAGGGAGAATGGGTCAAGGTGGTTTCATTATTTAAACCAACATAATTGAACCAAATAAGTTAGGCCCAATTAGACTAATTTAAATCTAACTAAATTAGGCTTAATTAGGCTCAATAAAATCTTAATCAAATTAGGAATTGATTAAGCCCAACCCCTGATCAAATCAGGGACCAAACCATCTCGACGATTAGGTCAACTCTTAACCTAATCGGGTCAAACCTAACTGAATCCAATTCAATTGGACTTGATCCAAAAATAATTACTCAATCAAATTAAGTTAATTAGTGATCAAATCACTAATTAAACTTCTCATAAATATTAAGTCCAAATCCAATGGGTAATCGGGCATCAGAATTCATTGAAATGTAACCCTGATCGAAGAGTCCCAAATCAGTGGGACTCTTGACCCCGGTACCCAAAATGTGTGGGACTCATGATCAGAGAATCCTGATTCTCAATCACAGAGTCTCAGACATGTAGGACTCATAGTCCACGAGTATTAGGACTCTTCATCAGCCATCAGATCAGATAGGAACCTCTAATGTGTGTGACCCCGCAGGTTCGAACCTAATACGGTAGCATAGGAACCAATTCCTATACTAATCGAAGTGATCATCTAGCAATGGTACCTGATGATCGGATAGGTCGAATCGTCGCAATCACAACACTCAGAACCTACGTGAATATGGTTACTGTATAATTCATCTTTTTGACCTCTGTGTTTAGGATGACTCAGGGTTAAACTATCAACCCTGATTAGATCATCCGAATCATGCTCAACTCAAACAATCCTGTGACTCCTCACAAAGACTACCCTGATCAAGGTTTTGCTAAATTGAAACACAACTGTACACAGCTCCTAAACTGGAGTGGTCAATCCCATCTTGACACACACACCGACAAGTCAAGTACTTGACTACACCCAGCAGCCTTCCGTCACTGAATTAGAAATTCAGGTAGTCTAGTGCCTAAGTGCAGTGAGTTGCTTGCAAGTCACCGTGACGGTCTCAGGTCGGAGAGATATTTATACCCATATTTCATCGGAGCAAATTTTGACAGCAGAAATAGCTCCGAAGTCAGTCACGTTCAGTGTAGATGTACCCTTACATCTCACCTGTATGCCATACCAGTGTCTCCACACTCATTAGTTAAGAGGACAACCAACCTATATGGCACACAACGACCTATGCTTGATAAATGTTGTCGTCCTTTGTAACAACATATCATTTGGTCGCGAACAGATTTAAGGACTAAACGATAAATCCTCCTTTGTCGAGTCTAAATAGTCCTAAGGACTTCACCACAACATAGGAGTTCATTAGAAGATGAAATATTTTGTGATGAAAAATATCAAAATAATTTTTATTAATTCATAATTCATGTACATATACAAAAATGAGCACAACCGTCAATAAACTGACGATTAGCTTTGGGACACTATTCCCAACATGGATGTCATCAATTAGTCTAGCCCAATTGATTTGGATAAGATCCAATTAGGTTTAAGGAAATCATGCTAGCACACGATTGAGCCTAACTTTCTCCTCATGTAATCTTTCCTGTCCCTACTGAGCCAAATATGATTTGACTCATCCAGAGAATCTTAGGAAGGTTTCTCTCAATCTAAATGAAGCTTGTCCAGCTCAAAAAGGCTTGTCTTAATTTATGAGATGAATTTAAGACAACACCTGCTAATTCCTAGCATCTGCCAATTTTATTTTAGGACATCTGTCAAAAGTTGACATATGGGTCTTAAACTGAAGAGGGCTCATTAGAGAATTTTTATGGAGTGTCTACATGCCAAAACCCAATTGAATTGGCTGCCATAATCAGATTATAGTATGAGCCCAATTGGATTAAAGTGGGCGCCCCAAATGGATAAGAACCAAAGAGTCCTGATAAACATGGACTCTTTGGCGCCACCTTGATTGAGCTTATCCAATGTTGGTGCCAACTTAGGAGAGAGGATGGAGTTCTTATCTGATGTGATTAGATGACATCACTCCACCAATTAAATTTTTTTCAAAATTTATTGGAATTTTTTGATTGGTTGAATGATGTAGCACTGCGCAGTATACAGGGTCTATATAAACCCTGCTGCGCCTAAGGTTTCATGAAAAGAAGTTGTTCTATGCACAAAACCCAATAGCTGCCACCCCCTCCTCTCTTTTCCATATCCTCTCTGCTCTCCTTCCTCCCCTCTTCACATCCAAAGAGTTGGACGTCCATCTGGCAAAGATCCAAGGTGTGGTGACGCCTGGAATAGAAGGCTATAGGACATCTTCAACAGGCTGTTGCTCCAACTTCAGAAGGAGTTCTGAAGTACTTTCAAATCAGATAAAGATCTGATTTTTGGAGCATAGATTCATGAGGAGAATATATTCTAGATCCTACCTAAATAGATATTGGTAGAGGCTAGGTGCTTGCGTAGCTACATCAGAACCTCGGGCTGTGCAGAGATCATCTACAGGGTAATTAGATTACCCTTGAGGTACTTCTTCTTTCATCATAGATTTAGATTTAATTTTAGATTTTAAATATTAAATAATAAAATTAAATCTAGAGAATTAGATCTAAAATATATAGAAATATTTTTTTTTAAATTATTCTACCCCAGATTTGAAAAATCTGGAAGATCCTATGAGAAAAAGCGGTTTTCCTCCTTCAAGTGGTATCAGAGCTAAGTTGTTGACTCTATTTCAGATCTAATTTAGATCTAATTTTAATTTTTATTTATTTGATATTAAAAATTTTAGATATCATATCAGACATGATAGGATCTTAAATTAAAATATTTAAAATTAAATCTAAGAAGATCTAACATGCATAAGATGCATGACTAGACTAGGATTAGTTGAATCCATTAATAATCTTAAGTTTTATGTTTTAATGAGATTAAAATATGAATTAAATATAATTTATTCTTTATTTTTTTAATGTTATAATTATTATAATTAGATCAAAAAATAGAAAATAAAATTTTAATTATTTCATAAAATTGATCTGTTGCATGCCTAGACTAGTTGTAGAATTGCTCTAGTAACTTATCTAGAATAATTTTTATTTTGAATAGTTCAATTTAAATTCTATTTTTTAGATATTACATGTGATGTATCAAATTTGAAAGGATGTTAATTAGATTTGTTAGGTATAAAATACCCCCCAGTCGAAGTTCGTGTTAGGAGTGACCCGTCAGGGATTCTACCGACGTCCGACCTTTGGCGACATCTTTCCGAACCTCTCCGGCCGCCGAGCCTCCGCAACATTCCTAAGTTCTGCGACAGATAAACTCCCACCAGTGTCGACCGAGTTCTCCACAATGGACGGACTCCACCCAAGTTTCTGCGGTGGTCGACCACCTTCTAGCCTTCATCCGGACTCCTACGGGAGCCGGACTTCTTCCCCAAACTCTGGCTGCAGGTAACCTTCATCCGATCTCCTACGGGAGCCGAACTTCTTCCCCGAACTCTAACTGCAGGTAGACTTCGATCGGGCTCCTACGGGAGCCAGACTTCTTTCCCAAACTCCAGCTGTAGGTAGCCTTCATCTGGACTCCTACGGGAGCCGAACTTCTTCCCCGAACTCCGGCTGCAGACAGACTTCGATCGGGCTCCTACGGGAGCCAGACTTCTTCCCCGAACTCCGACTGTAGGTAGCCTTCATCCGGACTCCTACGGGAGCCAGACTTCTTCCCCGAACTTCGGCTATAGGTAACCTTCATCCGGACTCCTACGGGAGCCGGACTTCTTCCCCAAACTCCGGCTGCAGGTAGCCTTCATCCGGACTCCTACGGGAGCCAGACTTCTTCCCCGAACTCCGGCTGCAGGTAGCCTTCATCCGGACTCCTACGGGAGCCAGACTTCTTCCCCGAACTCCGGCTGCAGGTAACCTTCATCCGGACTCCTACGGGAGTCGGACTTCTTCCCCGAACTTCGGCTACAGGTAACCTTCATCCGGACTCCTACGGGAGTCGGACTTCTTCTCCGAACTCCGACTGCAGGTAGTCTTCATCCAGACTCCTACGGGAGCCAAACTTTCGTCCTGAACTCCTGTCGCAGATAGACCTCATCCGAACTCCTACAAAGTTTGGACTCCGAACTTCTACCGTAAATGATCTACTCCGAGCTTCTACTACAAGCGGTCTACTTCAAATTTCTACTACGAGCGGTCCGCACCGGATTTTCACTGTAAGCCTTCACCTGAGCTTCCATTGAGGATGAATTCCTTCCGATTTCTATTGCAGGCAAGCTTTGGCCGAGATTCCTCAACAAATGATCCCCATCCGGGCTTCTACGAGATCGGACTCCGTTCGAACTTCTGTAGCGGATAGATTTCGGGCGAACTCCTACGACACACGAAATCCAGTAACCGAACCCCTCCAGCGGATGAACCTCTCTAGCGCCATCCGACATCCACTGCCGGCCGACCCTCTACCGAATTCTGCGTGAAATCGAACTTTGTCTACGGAAAGCCTCTGACAGAGCTCCTACAGCAAGTGGCCCTCGCCTGCAGTATTAACGCCCAAGGCATCCAACGGTAGAAGGCTCGCAGCAACATTCGAGCTCCCCCCAGATGGATAGCTACCTCTCTCCGTCAGACACCTCAACCGAGCTTCAGCCGATGGGTCTGGACTCCCTGGCAGGCCACAGTAATGGCCACAACTTTGCTCCACTCCCTGCGACGGATTTCGCACGGCTTCACCGCTCCCTGGCAGGCCATATTAATGGCCACGACTCTACTCCACTCCCTGCGATGGATTCCACGCGGCTTCACCACTCCCTGGCAGGCCACAGTAATGGCCATGACTCTGCTCCACTTCCTGTGATGGGTTTCGTGCGGCTCCACCACTCTCTGGCAAGTCACGACAATGGACACTGCTCCACTCCCCGCAACAGACTCCACATGGCAGGCCACGGTGATAGCCACAATCCACTCCACACTCTTCGTAACAAACTCCTCCTGGCCCCGAACGGCCCACTACCATGTAGTTACAAATATC
>NC_025994.2:60091707-60129710 GCF_000442705.2 Elaeis guineensis
CGATTGGGGCCGACCCTTCAAACAATTATAAACAAGGTCATGTTAGGAATAGGAGGAGAACCTCATCTTAACATGAGCAAAATGAAAGTCCGATTATTTTAAGGTCGGACCGGGGGAGAGGCCCATATAACGGCCCTTGAGCGCGCCCCCACAGCCATGGTTAGGGACAGGGAGGGAGAACCTCGCCCTAACATGAGCAAAGTCAAAGGCCCGGTTCTCCTAGATTGGATGGGGGGAGAGGCCCTTCAACGCCTTACGCGCCCCCACAGCCACGTTAGGGACAGGAGGAGAACCTCGCCCTAAACGTAAGCAAAGTCAAGAGGCTCGGTTTCTTTTAGACCTGGATGGGGGGAGAGGCCCTACAATGCCCTTATGCGCCCCCACGGCCATGTTAGGGACAGGAGGAGGAACCTCGCCCTAATGTGAGCAAAAGTCGACAAGGCCCGGTTCTTCTTAGATCGGATGGGGGGAGAGGCCAAACAGCGCCCACATGTGCCCCCACAGCCATGTTAGGGATAGGAGGAGAACCTCGCCTTGACATGAGCAAAGTCGAAGGCCTGATTCTTCTTAGATCGGATGGGGGGAGAGGCCAAACAGCGCCCACATGTGCCCCCACAGCCATGTTAGGGACAGGAGGAGAACCTCGCCCTGACATGAGCAAAGTCGAAGGCCCGGTTCTTTTAGACCGGATGGGGGGAGAGGCCCTTGCGACGACCCCTATGTCCCCACAGCCCCATTGGGAATAGGATGGGAACCTCATCCTAACCCAAACCGAAATCGACCATGTCAAGGACAGAGGGGGAACCTCATCCTAATGACGACAAGGACCGGCTGCCCAACGAAATTGGATAAGGGGAAAAGTCCCCTCAATGGCACTGCTACACTTCTACACGACCCCTTAAAAAGCAAGGGGAGGACCCTCACTCGAAAAGAGGAGGAGAATTGAAAAGGAAAGCGACGAATTATGCCGACAGCAGATGGGAAACAAACCACACCAAGGACCTAAGGAACCTCGTCTCAACAAAGATGGGAAGTTCCTACCTAACATCCCCGGTCCCTAAGAAAGCTCTCGACACAGGTCAAGAAAACAGCGACACCTTCGAGGCGATGCAGAATCCGAACCACCAAGCTCGAGCCTATGGCCACGGACGACAAGAAAAGCAAATCGGCATGGCAATGATTGGTCACCTCCAGACGACATTGATGTCGGACTAGTCTTAAAGATAAGGAATTCGGCGGACGACAACTTGATACGACACGCAGATGAGGTAACACAAAATCCCCTTTTCATTTCATCCACAAAGTATACACTACAAAGCTCGGTAGGCTAAAGAAAGAAGGGCAAAATGACAAAAGCAAGACAAAACAACAAAAGAGAAAATATATGCATGGAAAGACGGAAGGCCAAAAAGAGCCCTAGGGAAGCTCTGCTCCTTCCGACCTCGAATTATCCGCTTCACCCCTTATCCAGGACTGCCTCAGATTTTCAACTTCTTCTTCTAGCTCTCCCTTTTTCAGTAGCGCATCCTGGAGCACCCGACGGAGCCACTGGCTTTCGTTCTCTGCCTCTCGATGCCTCTTTCTCAGGACCTCAGACTCCACCTCCGCATCCTTGACGGCCTGCTGCTTACACGCCAGCTGGATCTTTGATTGCTGCAGCTCAGTCATCCTCTCCCCAAGGGCGACAGAAAGCCCTTCGGTAGTTCTTCTTAGGGACTGGAGTTCATTGGAATCCCGAGAAGAAGCGAGCTGGGCCCTGTCGGCCAGCTGCCCTTGAAGACGGGCGACTTCGTCGATCGCCACCCTGAGTCTTCCTTTATATTCATCCACCTGCCTGCGCCAGCCGGCCCGATGCATGTCATAGCCCACCTCGGCATCCTGAAGCTGCTGCTGAAGGTCGAAGACCTTCTTCGACCACTCCCGATCGCCGTCGGCCCGAGCCAAGAGCCGGGACGAACTTCCCTCCAGCTGGCCAATCCTCTCCTGCACAGCTGACAGTTCCATCCTGAGAGAACTGATCTTGGCAGCTTGAGCCCAGATTCGATCGCTGGCACTCTTCTTGTGTTCCTCAAGCTCCCTCGCGAAGTCTGCCTTCCTTCGACTGTATTCCATGATCCCCTTCACGTGGAGATTTCAAAAGTGGGTGGCCTCCGAGGTGGCTTCGGAATAACCCTCCCTTAACCTACGAAGCTCGCCTTCCATCTTCTTCGACCCTTTTGTCAACCGAAGAACTTCCTTCTTCAGCCACTGGATCGTGGACTTCAGCGGAATCCCCTGGGGCAGGGGAAGTGCTTCGACAGGACACTGCCATCGAGAGACAAAAGCGTCAAGGCGCGTCCCATTGCAGAAAGAAAAATAAAAAGGGGGAAGGAAGAAAGAAGAAGCCATCCACGACAAAAAATTTGACTTTATTGAGTGAATGTTTCTTAAAGATAAAAAGAAAAAAAAAATTGCAAAAAAAAAAAATATATATATATATACAAGGTCGGAGGTCTCAGACCTCTGCAGTAGGAGTTGGGGAGCTCGGTGTCCCTAAAAGGGGGGCTGCGGCAGCAGTAGCGGCAGGAGAGGGACTGACCTCATCTTCAGACTCCTCACCCAAAAAGCTGAGGTCGAGCTCAGGAAATTTCCTGGCCACCTTCTCTTGGCAGAGCTCGAACCCCTTGATGAATGCTTTCTGGCAGAATCGGACGTTCAGGTCTCTCATCTCCGCAGAGGCCTTGAACTCCTTTACCGCAAGACCCCTAGCCTCCGAGACCAGGACCGAAATCTGCTCCGCCAAATTGACGACCTCTGCCTCTGCCTTTCTCACCGTCTCCTCCGAGGTCTGCTTCTCTTCCTCCCGGGCCTGCTTTTCTTTCTCCAGGGCCTCCTGGAGGGCAACTACTTCAACGGCCTTTTCTTTGAGGTGAGCGACTTCAGCCCGACGATGCTCCTCCACCTGGATGGCATCCCTCCTCGTCCGGTTCATCGCCTCGATGTTGGCAAGGAGCTGGTGCCCAATCTGCAAGGGCGGTTAGGGGATCAGAACAAGGGTCGGAAAGTCAATTAAATGAAGACTTGTTTACCTCGAGAAAGGACCCTAGGGAGTCCCAAACCCGCTGCTCAGGATCGGCGCGGTCGATCCTCTCGACGACTTCAGGCAGAATGCAGCCGTCGATCAACCACTTGATCAAGTCCCTGTCATTGAAGGGATTCTCCGGCTCCTCTTCGGAACCAAGGGACTCCTCAATGATGGCTCGACGGCTACTTTCCCTGCGGGCCACCGACTTCCTCCTCATCCCCCTCTTGACTCCGGGCACCTCCGTGGAACGGACCCCTGAAATGGGAGCCCCAGTCGACGGACTCCTTGAAGAGGCCCGGGGGGCCATTGGTTCGGCGTCTGAAGGAATGTCGATCGCGAGAGCCGCCTGGACAGGCACGATCGAGCTCGTCTCCTCCACCCTGACCTTCTTTGCTGATCCGGAGGCCGCGGCACCTTTCCTTTTGTGGGCCTTGAGGCCCCTGGCGAGCATCTGTGCTGCTTCGACATCCATTCCTAAAAAAAAAAAAAAAAAATCAAAAATCGATAGTGGGGTGAAAAAGAAAAAAGTGACACACAAAAAAAAAAAAAGGAAGAAGAAGAAAAGAGAGAGAGAAGGAAAGAAGGAGGAAGAGAAAGCAAGAAAAAGAAGAAGGATGGAAGAAAAGAAGAGAAAAGAAAAGATGGAGTACTCGCAGGATCTTGGGGGCTCAAGCCGATGTTGAACAAAAATTGCTCCCTCAGAAGGTTTGGGAGGGAAGGAGCGGAATAGTCAAGAAGCTTTCGGGCGGCCTGAAGGTCATCCTCCCCCAGACTGGGAGCCCGACGGACAGAGTCCCTTAGAGAGCCCAAAGGGGGCAGGCCCAGCCTCAAAGTTGGGCAGTGGACGAAGAGGTATTTTCCCTTCCAGTTGTGGATTGAAGAGGGAGCCCCTTTCAGCAACCCCTTCTTGCCGAACTGAGGGGAGAAGTACCACCAGTCCTTCGCCGAAGGGTGACGCTTGAAGGTATAAAAGTGCCTAAACAGAGAGAGGGATGGCTGAACCTTGACTACGTGGCAAAGGGAGAGGAACCCTATCAAAAACCTAAAAGAATTCGGAGCAACTGAAGCTAAAGAGATATCTAGGAAACGAAAAAGGGCGACGATAAAGGACGAGAGCGGAAGCCGGAGTTCGGCATGAAATGCCTCCTGATACAGGCAAAAACGATCAGGTGGGGGAGTGCTAGCCCGGTCGGAAGGGCCAGAAAGCTTTAAGTCATACTCTGGAGAAACTCCATACTAAACCCTTATCAGTAGGAGTTCATCCGGAGTCAGGGAACAGGGAATAGCACTCGGCGTAAAAACTGGGCGAAGCCCGGTCCCAGGAGTGGGTTCGTCTACAGGATGGGGCTCTTGGGGGGCTGAGGCAGAAGAACTCCCGGAACCGCTAGAGGTGGAGGTGCCGGAAGACATTTCGAACGACTTCAAATAAAGACCCTAAAGATTTCGAAGAAAATAGACGGGACAAGGGGTGAGAGGTTGCGGGAGACCAACTCAGAGGAATGTAACAGAAGAAAATGGAGGAGAAAAGGCCCCTAAGTGGCAAGAAGAAAAGTGAAGGTTCTGGGACTAACCTAGATCACCCTGAAGGACACAGAGGGGCGAGGACAGGGATGACTCGAAGGATGCCTAGGGCAAAGGAGACGCCAAGGAGGGTCAGGACTCTCGGAGAAAAGGTGGATGCCGATAGGATTTTTCAGGCGGAAAGGTGAGTTTAAATAGACCCTGGGATCCGGCGCCATAATGATCGCGAATCCCCCAGGCCGACCCGCGCTCGACACGTGTCCCACTCGCCACGACGGGCGGCTAAAAGCAGCTAACAGCTGACGGGGCCATTAATGCACCGTACCTGGGCCAGCGTACCAGCGAGAATTCTGAAAGGTCCCTTCGAATCACCCCGATTCGAAAAGACTCCAGCACGTGCGCATTTAATGACAAAATATCTGGGGGCGACCGTGCACAGGATTCAAGGGGATAACTTCGGCTGCAAAAATTTCTCTGTACTTTCTTCATTCGAAATTCGAACTCGAAAGTAGGGGGACTGGTGCTGGGTATAAAATACCCCCCAGCCGAAGTTCGTGAGAGGAGTGACTCTCCGGGGTCCAACTGACTTCCGACCTCCGGCAACATCTCTTCAAACCTCCCGGGCGGCCGAGCCTCCACCACACTCCTAAGTTTTGCCGACGGGCAGGCCCCCGCCAGCATCGACCGGATTCTTTGCGACGTCCGGACTCCTACGGGAGCCGGACCTCACCCATGACTTCACCTACAGGCTCCGTCCGGACTCCTATGAGAGCCGGACTCCGCCCACGACTTGGGCTGTAGGTAAACTTCATCCGGATGCCTACGGGAGCCGGACCTCATCCCTGACTCTAATTGCAAGTAAGCTTCGTCCGGACTCCTACGGGAGCCAGACTTCATCCCTGACTGTGATTGCATGTAAACTTCGTCCGGACTCCTACAGGAGCCGGACCTCGTCCCTGACTCTAATTGCAAGTAAGCTTCGTCTGGACTCCTACGGGAGCCAGACTTCACCCCTAACTGTGATTACAGGTAGGCTTCGCCCGGGCTCCTACGGGAGCCGGATCTCGTCCCCAACTCCGAATGCAGAAAGACTTCGCCTGGACTCCTACGGGAGCCTGACTCCGCCCACGACTCGAGCTGCAGGTAAACTTCAACTGGACTCCTATGGGATCCAGACCTCGTCCCTGACTCTAATTGCAAGTAAGCTTCATCCGGACTCCTACGGGAGCCGGACTTCACCCCTGATTGTGATTGCAGGTAAACTTCGTCCGGACTCCTACGGGAGCCGGACCTCATCCCTGACTCTAATTGCAAGTAACCTTCGTCCGGACTCCTACGGGAGCTGGACTTCACCCCTGACTGTGATTACAGGTAGGCTTCGCCCGAGCTCCCACGGGAACAGGATCTCATCCCCAACTCCAAATGCAGAAAGGCTCCGTCCGGACTCCTATGGGAGCCGGACTCCGCCCATGACTCGAGCTGCAGGTAGGCTTCACCCGAGCTCCTACGGGAGCCAGATCTCGTCTCCAACTCCGAATGCAGAAAGGCTTCACCTAGACTCCTACGGGAGCCAGACTCCACCCACGACTCGAGCTGCAGGTAAACTTCGTCCGGACTCCTACGGGAGCCGGACCTCATCCCTGACTCTAATTGCAAGTAAGCTTCGTCTGGACTCCTACGGGAGCTGGACTTCACCCCTGACTGTGATTGCAGGTAAACTTCGTTCGGACTCTACGGGAGCCGGACCTCGTCCCTGACTCTAATTCCAAGTAAGCTTCGTCCGAACTCCTACAAGAGCTGGACTTCACCCCTGACTGTGATTACAGGTAGGCTTTGCCCGAGCTCCTACGGGAGCCGGATCTCATCCCCAACTTCGAATGTTGAAAGGCTCCGTCCGGACTCCTACGGGAGTCGGACTCCACCCACGACTCGAGCTGCAGGTAGGCTTCGCCCGAGCTCCTATGGGAGCCAGATCTCGTCCACAACTCTGAATGCAGAAAGGCTCCTCCCGGACTCCTACGGGAGCCAGACTCCGCCTACGACTCGAGCCGCAGGTAGGCTTCGCCCGAGCTCCTAAGGGAGCCGGATCTCGTCCCAAACTCCGAATGCAGAAAGGCTTCACCCAGACTCCTATGGGAGCCGGACTCTGCCCATGACTCGAGCTGCAGGTAAACTTCGTCCGGACTCCTACAGGAGCCGGACCTCGTCCCTGACTCTAATTGCAAGTAAGCTTCATCCGGACTCCTACTGGAGCCGGACTTCACCCCTGACTGTGATTGCAGGACAACTTCGTCCGGACTCCTACGGGAGCCGGACCTCATCCCTGACTCTAATTGCAAGTAAGCTTCGTTCGGATGCCTACAGGAGTCGGACTTCACCCCTGACTGTGATTACAGGTAGGCTTCGCCCGAGCTCCTATGGGAGCCGGATCTCGTCCCCAACTCCGAATACAGAAAGGCTCCGCCCGGACTCCTACGGGAGCCAGACTCCGCCCATGACTCGAGCTGCAGGTAGGCTTCGCCCGAGCTCCTACGGGAGCCGGATCTCATCCCCAACTCCGAATGCAGAAAGGCTCCGTCCGGACTCCTACGGGAGCTGGACTCTGCCCACGACTCGAGCTGCAGGTAGGCTTCGCCCGAGCTCCTACGGGAGCCGAATCTCATCCCCAACTCTGAATGCAGAAAGGCTCCGCCCGAACTCCTACGGGAGCCGGACTCCACCCATGACTCGAGCTGCAGGTAGGCTTCGCCCGAGCTCCTACGGGAGCCGGATCTCGTCCCCAACTCCGAATGCAGAAAGGCTCCGTCCGGACTCCTACGGGAGCCGGACTCCACCCACGACTCGAGCTGCAGGTAAACTTCGCCCGGACTCCTACGGGAGTCGGACCTCGTCCCTGACTCTAATTGCAAGTAAGTTTCGTCCGGACTCCTACAGGGGTCGGACTTCACCCCTGACTGTGATTACAGGTAGGCTTCACCCGAGCTCTTACGGGAGCCGGATCTCGTCCCCAACTCTGAATGCAGAAAGACTTCGCCCAGACTCCTACGGGAGCCGGACTCCGCCCATGACTCGAGCTACAGGTAAACTTCATTCGAACTCCTACGGGAGCCGGACCTCGTCCCTGACTCTAATTGCAAGTAAGCTTCGTCCGAACTCCTATGGGAGCCGGACTTCACCCCTGACTGTGATTGCAGGTAAACTTCGTCCGGACTCCTACGGGAGCCGGACCTCGTCCCTGACTCTAATTGCAAGTAAGCTTCATCCGGACTCCTACGGAAGCCGGACTTCACCCCTGACTGTGATTACAGGTAGGCTTCGCCCGAGCTCCTACGGGAGCCAGATCTCGTCCCCAACTCTGAATGTAGAAAGGCTTCGCCCGGGCTCCTACGGGAGCCGGACTCCACCCACGACTCGAGCTGCAGGTAGACTTCGCCCGGGCTCCTACGGAAGCTGAATTTTGTCCCCGACTTCAATGAGAAGAAGACTCCATCCGGGCTCCTGCGAGAGCCGTGCTTCAAGCTCGTCTCAGACGGGTAGCCAGTCACATCTCCCCGTCAAGCACCCCGGCCAAACTCCGATCTATAGGCCTGGACCCCCTAGCTAGCCGCAGCAACGGCCACAACTCTGCTCCACCTCCTGCGATGGATTTCACGTGGCCCCATCACTCCCTGACAGGCTGTAATAATGACCACGATCCTGCTTCACTTTCTGTGACGGATACCGCATGATTCTTCCATTCTCTGGCAAGTCACGACAATGGATGCCGCTCCGCTTCCCATGGCAGACTCCACGTGGCACGCCCCGGTGATAGCCACGGGTCCGTTCCACTACTCTCCGCAACAAATTTTTCCTGACTCTGGACGGCCCACTACCTGACGGTTACAGATGTCGCTATCAGCTTGCCGCCCCCTCTGTCTATAAAAAGGGGACCTCAGATATGTTATTCTATAAGCTCTCATTTTTACCTAGAAACTCTGCTAAAATTTTCGTTCGAGCACTCCATTCTTGTTGAGGTAGAGAACTGACTTAAGCGTCGGAGGGTCTTGCCGGAGCAACCCCACCTCTGGTTTAGACTTTTTTTGCAGGTCCCGACGGCGACCGTGACTCCAGCTCCTCCGGCGTAGGCGAATTTTTGCACCAACAAGTTTCATAAAAAAAATTATTTTAAATAGAGAGATATGATAGAGTCTTTGTCTAGGTCAAATACCTAGTCAAGAATTATCCAAACATGACAAAACAAGGGGCGCCCAACTCTTGGGTGCCCCCTCTATTTTTTTATGTGTGAATCACCAGCAAAGGGCACATATTATGTGCCATAAAAGTTTTAAAAATATCAAAAAAAATTTAAATAAAATCAGTGCCATAAGGAAAGAGTTTTGGTTTCCTAAAACTCTATCTCATAGAATTTGAAATCCAAACTAATTCCTACTTTGACTTGATCCACAACCACTTTTCATGTAAGAGAGAAAGAGAAGAAAGTTTTGGATATGTGTGAAGACCTAGGAGAGAAGTTTTGTCGCACAAAATAAGAGAGAGTGGGCATGGGATAAGAGAGAGTGGGCGTGGCGGGCTAAGGTGGCGCAAGGTGGAATCCTAGTCTTACTAGGATTCAATCTATGTCTTGTTCCAATCTGGTTTCTCAAACCAAATCAAACCAAAATAAAATTAACCTAATTAAAATAGGTATTAACTCAATTAAAAATTTAATTTGATTAGATTAAATTAGATTTAAATCTGATTTAATTTTTCAATCAAATTAGAAATTAGGTTGACCCAAGTCCTAATTGAACTAGGACTAGTTTTTCCTTGCACTTAGCTTATCCAATAAACTAATTGGACTTGATCCAATCAAGCCCAAATAAAATATAATTAAATTATATTTTATTAGACTTAATCTCAGCCCATTAGCTCAATCAAATTAAGCCAATTAGCAATCAAATTGCTAATCGATCCTCCTGCAACACTTGCACTAGGTTAAATGTCAATCGTATTGATCGTTTAATCCTAGAACGATTCTTAATCATTGATCAACCATCTGATCGGATCGTGAACTCTAATGTGTGTAACATCATAGGTCTGAACCTAAGCTGATAGTATAGAAATAAATTTTTGTATCAAACGAAGTGATCATCTAGCAATGGTACCCGACGGTCGGATAGGTCGAATGTGTAGAACAACATCCTTAGAACCCATACAGATATAGTTTTTATATAATTCATCTCTTTGATCAAAATACTCATAGGATACCTCAGAGTTCAACTGTCAACTCTGATTAGGTTGTCCACATTGTATTTCAAAATATCAAATCTATTTGATGGATTATCCTAGCCAAAGTTTTGCTAAATTGAAATACAGCGACTCATTCTTCTCCAACTCTTGGAGTGGTCAATCCCATCTTGATCACACTCTGACTTCGTAAGTACTTGACTGTGCCCAGAAGCCTTCCATCACTGAATTAGAAATTCAATTAGTCCAGTACCAAAGTACAGTGAGTTGCTTGCAAGTCACTGAGGCGATCTCAGGTCTAAGAATATTTATATCTATATCCCATCAGAGACATTCTTGACAGTAGAATGCTCTGGAGTTGATCACGTTCAATGATGATGTATCCTTATATCTCATCTGTATGCCATACCAGTATCTCCACACTCCTTGGTTAAAAGGACAACCAACCCATATGGCCCACAGTGACCTATGCTCGATAGAAGCTGTCATCCTTATTGACAGCCTATCATTTGGTCGTGAACTGTTTTAAGGACTAATCGATAAATCCTCTCTTTATCGAACCAAAATTATCCTAAAGACTTCATCACAACAACGGAGTTCATTAGAAGATGAAAACTTACGATGAAAATGCCAAAAATATATTTTATTTGTTAACAAATCAATTACAATACAAGGTTGCTCAACCGTCAATAGCTTGACGATTGGCTTTTGGGACATATTTTCCAACATGTTCTATATCCAAGCTGGCTCTCTTAGGGTCCCAAGCTAGCTAGACTCAGTCTGAGTCAACTCCACCCAGATTTGAGTTGGTTTCTCTACTGCAAAAATAGGTCTTCACTCTGAGACCTCTTCCATCCTAGCCCTAGGACTCATACCCGATCCTAGCCTCCCAGAGCTGTTGCCATGACTCCTCTCATGGCCTTCCAAGGCTTGGGAGCACCACACATGCACAACACATTTGTCCTCCTCGACTCATCTATATATATGTTTGGGTCAATACTCACCTTGATAATCCCATGGAAATTTGCTCCCCTTTTGCCCTTCTCCAGGGAAGAAAGCTTCTGTTTTGAAAAAAAAATTCAGTTAGAGAAAATTCATGAAGCTAATTGGCTCTTTAGTTTATGGCCCATTCTAAATAAGATTTAGCTAAGTGGTTCTATCGGATATTGCATGACAAGGATGGCCACTAAAAGAGTTGGCATTTTTTGCTGCTATCTAGACTAGCTCCCAATAGATCCCAACTAATGATAGCCTCTTCTTCTGGTTGACATTGACCAACATCTTTCAATTTTCTTATGAGATAAGTGGTTCCTCATTCTTTTATATAGCTATAATAACCATCCATACACCCACCTTTGTTGAGTTCTCTTTAGCCACTTCCTCAGATTGTGACTACATCTATCTCAAGGGCTTTGCATATGGCACCTTTGTTACCAAGTGTTGACTCGAAGATTGATTTTGATGATAATAAAGAGTTTTGAGTATAAGTTATAAGTAATTCAAATTTAAAAAATTTTAATGAGGATTAAATTAATTTTAGAAGGTAAGTCTAGGCTAAAAATTAATTTAGAAAAAAAAGGCTGAAAAATAGCATTTGGCATGCTTGGCACGCCAGTTGAGTCGATCTAATAAAATCTGAGCTGACCCAACTGAGAATACATCAAAAGATAGAAAGTAATATTTCAAAGCATTGTAACTGAGCTGATCTAGTTCAAAACTAAGCCAACCCAGTGAGGAACTGAGCTGACTTAGAGAAAACTGAGCCGACTCAGTGATCTGTAACGGCTAGTTTTCTATTTTATGGCTTTTTATCTCTATTGTCTCACAATGGCTACTTCAACCTTTCTAATAGCTAGAATACTTTCTCTAGTCTCTATCAAGCCTATTTAAAGGTAGAGAATCAAAGAAAAAAAAATTAATTGAAAGAAGAAATCATTCAAGTCTAAGAGCTTCATTGAATATCCAAGAAAAAGTGAGAAAAGAGAGAGATTCAAGTATAGATTTCAAGGGATATTCAAGATCTATCTTTAACACCATCTTCAATATTCTCTTAGCTTTAAAGAAAGAGAAAGCCTAGCATCAAAGAGCAATCATTTGGCCTCTTCATCACGCTCAAAAAAATTTTTTTTTAGTTTTATTTTATGCTGAATTGTATTTTTTATTTCTTTATAATTTTTTTTTGAGATAAAGAAACTTGAGATTGATTGTTAGCCTAAAAAATAATTATTATATGATTGTGGTTGGTGAGCTAAGGTTAAAATCAATTTGATCAAGAGTGAGTTCGAAAAATTATCGATGTAGGGTTGATAGTAAGCCTAAAAAACTATTGGTGTAGCATTATGATTGGTGAATCTGAAAAAATCAACTAGATTTATTTGTGAGCCTAAAAAAATAAAGACACTATAGTCAAAAAATTATAGTGAAATTTTCAATGAGAGTTTGGAGAGTAGATGAAGGAGCGGATTGCTCCAAACCATTGTAAATTTTGGGTATTTGTATTATACTTTCTTATGTTTGATTTGCATACTTTTAATACTTGCTTAGATTAGCTTTTACTTCCACTATTACATATTATTTTCACCATACAATCATTCAAGTAAGAAGCACATAATTGCTAGAACTTTAATTTGGCTAAATTTTTTTTTTTAAAAAA
Organism: Elaeis guineensis; assembly: GCF_000442705.2. Lineage (NCBI taxonomy): Eukaryota > Viridiplantae > Streptophyta > Magnoliopsida > Arecales > Arecaceae > Elaeis > Elaeis guineensis. The sequence goes on from NC_025994.2 coordinate 60,104,172, forward strand.
ATACCCAATTCACCCCTCCCCCCCTCTTGGATAGCCATACCTGGGCAACAATTGGTATCAGAGCAAGATCTCTAATTGTTTAGAGTTAAAGATCTTATGGCTGATCCATTTGATTGTTTGTTGGGTGAGGGACACTCAACTATTAGATCTCTTTTTTTTCAATAGCTCTAATTACACTTATTGAGAAACTAAGATGAAAATTTTTATTTAAGCATAAGACTATAACATGTGGAGTGTCATACTTAATGGTCGTCACACATCCATAATGATTGTCAATAATATGTGTGTGCCTAAATCCAAAAAAGGTTGGAATACAAATGATAATAGGATGGCTCAATTAAATGCTAAAGTATCAATATTCTTTATTGTTCTTTAGATGTGCATGAGTTTAATAAAATATCAACTTGCATATCCACTAAAGAGATTTGGGATAAATTAGAAGTAACTCATAAGGAAACAAGCCAAATTAAAGAATCTAAAATTAATTTACTTGTTCATAAATATGAAATGTTCAAAATGGAACCACATGAGTCTATTTCTGATATGTTCACAAGATTTGCAAATATTATTAATGTTTTGTATGATCTTAGCAAAACTTATACTAATCATGAACTTATGTGCAAGGCTTTGAGGTCTTTGCCAAAGGAATGGGAAGCAAAAATGACCGCAATTCAAGAAGCTAAATATTTCACCAAGCTATCCTTAAAAGAGCTCATTGGTTTACTCATGACACATGAGTTAAATATGAACCAAAGAAAAAAGAGGAGCCTAAGAGGAGGACCATTGCATTCAAATCATCAGCCATTAAAGAAAGTTCTAGTGATTCTATCGAGGATTCAAAAGGTGACGAAGAAATGGTGGTGATTATAAAAAAGTTCATGAGATTCATAAGAAAGAAGAAAAAATTTGAGCCAAAAAGAGGAAAAGAAGAAAAGAGTCAGTATAGAAAATATAAAAAGGACTATCCCTACTGAAAAAGAGCTCAAAGAATTAAGAAGGAAAGCTATATTATCTAATTGGAGTAGCAGTGAGAGCTCAAATTTAGAAGAAGAGTCATCCTCAAGTGAAGAAGGGACAAATATATGTTTGATAGCTCACAATGAAGAGGTAAGCTCAATTCAAGTTAATGATTTTATATTTGATGAATTATTTAATGCCTTCAATGATGTAATGGATGAGTTTAGAAGGTTAAGACTAAAAAATAAAGAACTTAAAAGATTCAATCTTCTTTTAGATAATGAAAAGAGTAAATTATCAATAGAAAAAGAAGATATCTTAAATGAAAAAAATACTTTAGCTAAAGAAAAAAATTACTTTTTGAATTTGAAACTTTTTTAGTTGAAGAAAACAAAAAGTTGAAAGAAGAATCTAAAAAATTATTGAAAGAAAAGAAAAAAAATCACTTTTGGAAGAAAATACTAAACTAAGAAAAAAGATTGAAATATTGAAGCCATTGCTGAAAAATTTATATTTAGTTTTCAGTCAATAATGAAAAGTCAAAAATCTATTTTTCATAAAATTGAAATTAGTTAAACTCTTTGAGAAAATAAAAAGTTATCAAAAATATATTTTTAAATATTTTATTTGAAAATCATTCCATTAAATGCTTTAAATGTAACCAAATTGGTCACAAAATTTTTGAGTATAATTTTAAAAGAATTAGCCATACATTAGTGAAACAAATTTGGGTTCTAAAAGGAGCAACATTCTCTAATCTTCATGGACCCAAGATAACTTGAGAACCAAAAGTTGGAAAATGATTTTTGTAGGTTGATCGAGCATCCAATTAAGTAAAAGAAGCTAATTCTTATGGATGGATAGCCTAGATTTGAGAAAGTAGGTAATAATATTTGGCAAAAGCTAAACCTTCTTTACATCATGCCATTATTAATTATTGATTAATTTTGATGATTTATCAATATATGTAATGATCTTATTATGTGAGTTAAATGTTTTGAATATATTGCTTATTTGTATACTTTCTTAATATTTTATATCATGCCTTTTTGATTGTTAATCTTTTGAGAAATCTAAAATAAGTTTGATTATATGAGGATCTTTTTAACTACAAAATTTATAAAGTTTGTCAATCCTTACATAAGATGCTTAATGATTAAAATTACATTTTTAAATGGCTTTGTTTGCAAAAGAAAGAGGGAGAAAATTTGGTAAATAAAGAAATCAAATCAAGTTACTTTGAAATCTTATGATAATGTGATATTTTTCATAATATAAATTTAGATTTGAGATACAAAATTCAATAAGAATAAGAATTAATTTTGTTGTATCAAGAGTAAATACGAAATAAAACTAAAAAATTGGCATCTAGTAAGGGAGAGCAAATTTTGAATAAGAATTAAACTCAATTATTTATGATATTAATGGGGAGTTTAATAATTTTAAAATATTAAAGAAAAAAATTCACTCACTTGATTTTATTGATTATTTTGTTTAAGTTATTCTTTTTGATGATATCAAAAAGGAAGAGAGATGGTGAGTATATGCTTGAACTTAAATTTGAATGAAGTATGTTTGTATTGTTTAGTGGTTTCATACTTTATAAATATATACTTTTTTTAGAAACCCACTATATATTATTTTGCATATACTCAAAAATTTTATCATCATAAAAAAGGAAAAGATTATTGATCCAAAGATTGATTTTAATGATGACAAAGAGTTTTGAGTATAAGTTATGAATAATTCAAATTCAAAGAGTTTTAATGAGGATTAAATTAATTTTAGAAGACAAGTCTAGCCTACAGATTAATTTAGAGAAGAAAGGCTAAAAAATAGTATTTGGTATGCTTGGCACACCAGCTGAGTCAACTCAATGAAAATCTATGTCAACCTAGTCTGAGAATACATCAAAAGATAGAAAATAATATTTCAGAGCACTGTGATGAGTGCAACCTAGTTCAGGATTGAGCCGACCCAATAAGAAACTGAGCCAACTCAGTGACCTATAACAGCTAGTTTTGTATTTTGTAGCTTTTTATCCCCACTGTCTCACAATGGCTACTTCAGCCCTTTCAATAGCTAGAATACTTTCTTCAACCTCTGTCAAGTCTATTTAAAGGTAGAAAATCAAAGAAAAAGAAATGAATTGAAAGAAAAAATTATTCAAGTTTGAGAGCTTCATTGAATATTCAAGAAAAAGAGGGAAAAGAGAGAGATTCAAGAATATATTTCAGGTGACATTCAAAAGCTATCTTCAATATCATCTTCAACATTTTCTCAGTTTTAAAGAAAGAGAAAGTCAAGCATCAAAGAGTAATCCTTCGGCCTCTTTATCATACTCAAAAAAAAAAAAAATTTAGTTTTGTTTTATGCTGAATTATATTTTTTTGTTTCTTTGCAAGTTTCTTTTGGGGGAAAGAAATATGGGATTGATTGTTAGCCTAAAAAATAATCATTGTATGATTGTGATTGGTGAGCCAAGGTTAAAACCAACTAGATTGATAGTGAGCTCAGAAAACTATCGGTATAGAGTTAATAGTGAGCCCGAAAAATTATAGGCATAGGATTGTGGTTGGTGAGCCCGAAAAAATCAACTAGATTTGTTTGTGTGTCCAGAAAAATAAACACACTGTAGTCAAAGGATTATAGTGAAATTTTCAAGGAGAGCTTTGAGAGTGGACATAGGAGTAGGTTGCTTCGAACAATTATAAATTTTATGTGTTTGTGTTGTGCTTTCTTGTGTTTAATTTACATGCTTTCAATACTTCCTTAGATTAGTTTTTACTTCCACTGTTACATATTATTTCTATCACACAATCATTCAAATAAGAAGTACATAATTGTTAGAACTTTAATTTGGCTAAATTTTTTTAAAAAAAATATCCAATTCACCCCTCCTCTTGGGTAGCCATACCTTGGCAACACCAAGGAGAGAGAAAGGGAGAGGAAGGAGATCATCAAGCAGAAGCATTGCACCTTCCTTCTCTTCTAGATTTATAAATTTTTGGTGTGCACCTAAGTAGACAACTACACTTAGGATCAGATCCATGTCACCAAACTCTTGGATTAAGTCGACTTGTGGGTCTTGCTCCCTTGTTCCTTGCCTATCTCTTGTCGACCCAGCAACAATTCTTTATCTTTTCATTGCTCTTTCTGCATTATTTTCCCTAATTCTCTCTCTCTTTTAGTGCTCTATTATTATACCTTACTGGTTGACCAACTTTCTTCTAGTGGAGCCTTCCTCTTTTTCTTAGAACATAATTGCTCTTCAACATACATCTTTCTTGCCTTCAATGGCCTCTCAGCTAATTTTCCAATCTCAACATTCATGCCTCTTTTCTTCCACCTATTGGAAGGAAGATTTTATGGCCAATTATTCTGATTTCTTCTTGGTAATCTATCAACCCCTTGGGAGTGACACTAATGTTGACCAAAAGACTTAAGTTTGGTGATACAAAGACTTGCATGCAAAGGTACTAATTATATGTTTAAGCTTGATCGTAGGACTTTAAAATAAGCTTAAAATGGTCTAAACAATTGAGAAAAGAAGTCACTCAAATCATCTAAGTCAAAAGAAATTCAAGCTAGTTTTTCAAGTTTTGGCTTCAAGAGTCAACCTCAAATAGTCAGGAGCCAATCTCTGGATGTCTATAGTGTCAAATAGAAGACTTTATTTTTAGATAATTTAAGAGTTGATCCTAAGAATATAAGAGTCAACCTGACACACTTGAGGAGATTGGCATATTCCATGGGTTGACCCCAAGATCAATTGAGTCGACCTCTCAATAGTCTTAGGTGAAAGATATAGTTCAAAAAATAGCTCATTCTATGAGTTAATCCTAGCACTTCAAGTGTTGACCCCACCAAGCATAAGTTGAACCTAATGTCCAAAGAGTGGATCCAGAGAGGTCTCAAGTGAGACATAGAGAGGTGCTCAAAAGGATCAGTTTCTCAAGTTAATCCGAGGAGGATGAGTTGACCCTTGAAGAAGTCTAAGTTGACCCCTATGCATCTGACGATACAAAAACTAGTTTTTCTATGCACTTTCAATAAAAAATTCTCAACATCAATGGCTATTTTCACCTCTCTACTAGATAATGGAGGTGTTTCGGTCATTTCTAGTGACATATAAGATCTTTAATTAAATGAAAAACACATCTAACAAAGAGAAAAATAATATAAGAAATTTTAGTTAAGAGAAAAGTAATTTTTGTAAGAGCATCAAATATTAAATATATATTGATTGAGTGAACTTCCAAGAAAATATCTACAACCACCAAGCCTTCATTCATTCAAGCATTGAAGAAAAGTCCAAACGTTAAAGAGCATCCATCATGACTTCCTCTGCACTTCAACAAGTTTTAACTTTAGCTTGTAAAAGAGCTTCTATTTTATTGTTATTCCTTCTTGTATCTCTTTTTTTCATTTGTAACAAGTTTCAAGGTAGTAAAAGCTGGAGGATTGGTTATTGTCCATATCGTGAATTGGGTATTGTATTGAGACTAAGCCAAGAGGAGGCTTAATTGGGAAGGCTTTGGTAGATTTTCTATACAAAATCAACATAATTGATTATGAGCCTATAAAAATAATCAGATTGTAATTAAAGACTAATTATAGTTGAATCTCAAGAAAAACTCTTGAAAAGTGGACGTAGGTGTGAAATTTAGCACCAAACTACTATAAAAATTATTATATTTATTCTGCTTGTCTCTTGCTCTCTTTCATTCATTCTTAGTTATACATAATTATTTTTATTTATATTGCAATTCACCTCACTTTCACTTGCTTAATGTTAAGTAATCAAAATACACATATTTACTTTAGGTTTTGACAAGCCAATTTATCCTTCCCTATGGGTTGTATATCTGGGCAATAAGTGATATAAGAACTTGGTACTTTGCCCCCCACTACTTTACTATCAAGAGAAAAAGATCATGAAATATCAACTAGATCTTCACTTGCTAAAGGTTTATTGACAAACCACCCCCACTCTTTAGTAGCACATGCTGCACATATTGGAAGGCATGTATGCATATTTTTCACTCAATCACTAGTAAGATGTCATAATCAATAGTCCTCATATGCTCACATTAGTTATTGATAGTATATCTTCTGTCAAATTAGAAAGAGAATAGGATGAGCATGATAAAAAATGGCCTAACTAAATGCAAAGGCCATAAATATTTTTTATTATTATTTGATGCTAATGTGTTTAATAGAATGTCACAATATATTTCTGCTAAGGAACTTTAGATGGATTAGAAGTAGCACATGAAGAAACTAATCAAGTAAAGAAATATAAAATTAACATGTTTATATATAAATATGAATTATTTAAAATAAAACCAAATGAATCTATTACTAAAATATACACTAGATCCATAAATATTAATAAATGGTATGAAAAATCTTGGCAAGTCCAATAGTAATAGTTATCTTATTTATAAAATTCTAAGATATTTGTCAAGAACATGGGAGGCCAAGATGACAACTATACAAAAAGCACAAGATCTAAATAATCTCTCCTTAGAGGAATTAATAGGATCCTTGATGATTCACAAGCTAAACATAAAGCAAAACAATGAAGAGGAGTCAAGAAAGAAGAAGATCATGGCATTAAAATCAGTCACCAAGGATGAAGAAGAAAGTGATGAGTCAAACGATGTCAACAAGGATGAAGAGATGACTTTGATCATAAAAATATTCAGGAGATTCATGAAGAAGAAGAGGCAAGTATACAAAAAGAAGCCTTTATAAAAAGGAAAGTAAAGAGAAGGAAAGGAGATGGTATGTTATGAATGCAAGAAGCTAGGGTAGTTCAAGATCCATGGCCCCCTCCTTAAGAAAGCTCCTAAGAAGATCAAGAAGAAGGTAATGATTGCCACTTGGAGCAACAACAACAAATCAAGTTGTGAGAAAGAGAGGTAAGAAATTGGCAACCTATGCCTCATGGCACATACACAAGGGATAACTTTTGAAAATTCTACTAAATTTATTTTTGATGAGCTGCAAAATATATTTCATAAGTTGATAAATGATTCAAAGAAGATAGGACATAAAATAAAGAACCTAAAAAGATCAATCAAGTTTTATCTATTCAAAAAGAAAACTTTCTTCAGGAGAAGAAATAACTGACTAATGAAAACTTAGAAAATAAAGAAAGAAGTTGGAAAACTAAAGCCAATAATAGATAAGTTTACTTTGAGTTTTGAAAAGTTATAAATAATATCATATAATCAAAGAGCATCAATAACAAGGTGGGCTTGTCTATAATATACTAATGAAATAGAAATTTTTGAAAAATATGCTTGTTAAAGCTTCAACTAAATATTCTTTAATTATTACATATTTTAAATGTGGTAGTGTAGGACATAAAGCCTATGAATGTAGCTCTAAAAGAATTGGTAATACTTTGATAAAGAATATTTGGATTCCAAAATGGAACCATACCTACTAACTTAAAAGGATCTAAGGAAGCTTGGATAACTTAATTAAAGAAATATTTTTTTTATTATAGATATATTTAGCAACTTATGGATTAAAGAAAATGATATTTAGATAGCAGCTACTCAAGGCACATAATGGAGAATGAATTATATAATTCATCACCCTAAAATTGAACGAAGAAAAAAATGGTCACCTTCGGTGACAATGGCAAAGGGAGGATCATTGTAATTGATAATATTGGTATCACTCTTACTTATGTTTAAAATATATTATTGGTTGATAGTTTAAAATATAATCTACTTAGCATAAGTCAATGGTGTAATAAAGATTTTAAAAATTTTGTTTGATGTATCTAGATCTCATGATGATGGCATTAAATTTATTAGATATAGATATAACAATATTTACATGATTGATCTTGATAATCTATCTATGCAAAATATACAATGTCAAGTTGTAATGAAAGCCAAAGTTGATGAAACTAGTTAGACTTGGCATATGGATTAGCTCATATTAGCATAGACTTATATCTAAATTAGTTAAAAAAGATTTAGTAAAAAAATTAATTTTTAAAAGATAAAATTTGTAATGCATGCGAACTAGAAAAATAAACTAGAGTTTCATTCAAATCTAAAAATTTTATTTCAACTACATTTTATTTGAATTACTTTACATGTATTTATTTAGATCAACAAGGACTACAAGGCTAAGTGGCAAGAAATATGGTTTTATAATTAATGATAATATTTCAAGAGTTTCATGGATTTATTTCTTACACAAAAAAATGAAGCTTTTGTTATTTTTTCAAAACTTTAGAAAAAATATTTCAAGTGAAAAAGATTTAACTACTTTAAGAATTTGAAGTGATCATAGAATGAAATTTGAAAATCATAAATTTAAAATATTTTGTAATAAAAATAAAATTAAACATAACTTTTCTATCTCTAGGTCACCTCAATATAACATTTTAACAGAAAGAAAAAATAAAAATATAGATGAAATAGCCTATACCATGCTATATGAAAGTAAGATATCGAAATATTTTTTTTGCAAAAGCAATTAATATAGTATGTTACATCTTAAACCATGCTTTAGTAAAACCAATTTTAAAGAAAATACCATATGAATTTTAGAAAGGAAAATAATTAAATTTAAGCTTTTTTTTAGATTTTTGATTGTCATTACTTTGTTTCAAACAATGGTAAAGATATATTAGAATAATCTGAAGCAAAATTTGATGAGGCTATTTTCTTAGGTCCATTAGCAAAGCTTATAATGTTTTTAATAAAAGAACTTTAGTGATAAGGCAATCCATTAATATTATTGTTGGATATAAAATACCCCCCAGCCGAAGTTCGTGATGGGAGTGACCCTCCGAGGACCCAACTGACTCTCGACCTCCAGCAACATCTCTTCCAACCTCCTGGGCGGCCGAGCCTCCGTCACACTCCCAAGTTTTGCTGACGGACAGGACCCCGCCAGCGTCGACCGGATTCTTTGCGACGTCCGGACTCCTACGGGAGTCGGACCTCACCCATGACTTCACCCGCAGGCTCCTCCCGGGCTCCTACGGGAGCCAGACTCCGCCCACGACTCCAGCTGCAGGTAAACTTCGTCCGGACTCCTATAGGAGCCGGACTTCATCCCTGACTCCAATTACAGGTAGGCTTCGTCCGGACTCCTACGGGAGCCGGACCTCGCCCACAACTTCACCCGCAGGCTCCTCCCGGGCTCCTACAGGAGCCAGACTCCGCCCACGACTCCAGCTGCAGGTAAACTTCGTCCGGACTCCTACGGGAGCCGGACTTCGTCCCTGACTCCAATTGCAGGTAGGCTTCGTCTGGACACCTACGGAAGCCGGACCTCGCCCACGACTTCACCCGCAGGCTCCTACGGGAGCCGGACTCCGCCCACGACTCCAACTGCAGGTAAACTTCGTCCGGACTCCTACGGGAGCCAGACTTCATCCCTGACTCTAATTGCAGGTAAACTTTGCCTGGACTCCTATGGGAGCCGGACCTCGCCCGCGACTTCACCCACAGGCTCCTCCTAGGCTCCTATGGGAGCCGGACTCCGCCCACGACTCCAGCTACAGGTAAACTTCGTCCGGACTCCTACGGGAGTCGGACTTCGTCCCTGACTCTAATTGCAGGTAGACTTCGTCTGGACTCCTACAGGAGCCGGACTTCACTACCAATTTCAATTGCAGGTAGACTTTGCTTGAACTCCTACGGGAGCCAGACCTCGTCTCCAGCCCCAGCTGCGGGAAGACTCCATCCGAGCTCCTGTGGGGGCCAGACTTCATCCCCGACTTCAACTGAAAGAAGACTCCGTCCGGGCTCCTGCGAGAGTCAGACTCCAGGCTCCTCTCAAACGGATAGTTAGCCACCTCTCTCCAGCTACAGACTTCAACCGAACTTCAGCCGACAAGTCTAGACTCCTCGGTAGGCCATAGTAACGGTCGCGATTCTGCTCCACTCCCTTCGACGAATCCTACGCGGCTCCATTACTCCCTACGGTGGATCCTACGCGGCTCCATTACTCCCTGGCAGGCCGCAGTAACGGCCACAGCACTGCTCCACTTCCTGCGATGGATACCACGCGATTCTACCACCCCCTGGCAAGTCGCGACAATGGACGCCGCTCCACTCCCTGCGGCAGACTCCACGTGGTGTGCTTCGGTGATAGCCACGCGTCTACTCCACTACTCTTCGCAACAAACTCCGCCTGACCCTGGGCAGCCCACTACCAGACGGTTACAGATGTCGCTATCAGCTTACAGCCCCCTACGCCTATAAAAGGGGACCCCAGATACGTTATTCTATAAGCTCTCATTTTTATCTAGAAACTCTGCTAAAATTTTCGTTCGAGCACTCCATTCTTGTTGAGACAGAGAACTGACTTGAGCGTCGGAGGGTCTTGCCGGAGCAACCCCACCTCCGATTTAGACTTCTTTTGCAGGTCCTGACGGCGACCGCGACTCCAGCTTCTCCGACGCAAGCAGATTTTTGCACCAACAGGATTGGCACTAGAGGAAGGGCGGTAACCCTTCGCGGTACCCTTGTTCTTAAAGGAGCGCTCAACGGAACCGCCTCTGGTTATCTTCTCCGACATCCGCTCCTCCTTCCCCCCACTGGATCCACGCCCGATGTCTTCTCACGAAGCATCCACATGGCGACCCACGGCCCCCGCGGCCATGTCTCGGGTCCCGGTCTCACCTCTGGTTTCCCAGGCCCCACGTCCTCCGGCAATGGTCACCGACATGGAGCGGTCGGATGATCAGTCTCTGATGGATTTCGCCAACACCATCTCAGGAGGATCCCGGCAAGAAGCAACCGACGCACTAGCCGTACCCCCCAAGCGACAAAAGATTGAGGAGTCCATAACCTTTACTGAAGAAGATGCTCAGGGAGTTCAATTCCTTCACAACGATGCGGTTGTAGTTTCCTTGAATATAGCAAATTATGACGTCCGCCGCATCCTTGTCGATAATGGAAGTTCGACCGATATTTTGTTCTACGATGCTTTTTCAAGAATGTCCATCCTTGACGGCCATTTGAGGCCGATTAGCTCACCTCTGGTAGGGTTTACTGGTGACGCTATTCCGACGGAGGGAATAATAACTTTGGCTGTGGCCATAGGTCGATATCCAAGGCAATCCAGGGCTCTGGTGAATTTCTTGGTGGTGAAGGTGCCGTCAGCCTACAACGCAATCCTCGGCCGACCTGGCCTCAATGCTCTCTGAGCCATTGTATCAACCTACCATTTGAAGTGGAAATTCTCCACCAATCAGGGGATCAGAGAAGTCCGAGGGGACCAAGCCCTGGCCAGACACTGCTACAACATAGCTTTGCGAAGAAGCGACCAATCTGACCCCTGTCCGATCGATGGACTGGATGCTCGCGATGATCTCACCGAAGAGAGAGGCGTTCCAATTGAAGATCTAGTACCGATCCCTTAGAACGATGGGAATGCGGAGCATGTAGCGATGATTGGCTCCAACCTGGGGGAGGAGGTGCGGACACGTCTCATCGATTTTTTGCGAAAGAATGCGGACATTTTCACTTGGATTCCAGCAGACATGCCAGGGATTGACACGGAAGTCATGGAGCACCGCCTGATCGTCGATCCAAAGCATCGACCGACGAAAGAAAAAATCCGAGGTCACGCACCAGAGAGGCAGAAGGCGATAGCTGAGGAAGTGGATAAGCTCCTTAAAGCCGGATTCATTAGGGAAGTCAATTATCCTGATTGGATTTCCAACGTCGTCTTAGTCAAAAAAGCAAACGGCAAGTGGAGGATGTGTATAGACTTCAAAAAGTTGAAAAAGGCCTGCCCAAAGGACAGCTACCCCCTTCTCAGAATCGATCAACTGGTGGACGCGACCTCGGGCCATGAGCTCCTCACCTTCATGGATGCATTCCCGGCTATAATCAAATCAGGATGGCATCAGAAGATGAAGAAAAGACCGCTTTCATTACTAACCGTGGCCTTTACTGTTACAGGGTCATGCCTTTCGGCCTCAAAAATGCAGGCGCAACCTACCAACGGTTGGTGAACAAAATCTTCAAGAAGCAAATCGGCCGCAATATGGAAGTCTACGTGGACGACATGCTCGTAAAAAGCAAATCCTCCATGGACCACATCGCCAACCTCGAGGAGACCTTCGACGCTCTCCGAAAATATAAAATGAAGTTGAACCCGACTAAATGCGCTTTCGGAGTAACCTCGGGAAAGTTCCTGGGCTTCATGGTATCGGGGTGCGGGATTGAGGCCAATCCAGAAAAAATTTGTGCCATCCAAGAGATGGCCGCCTCAAAGTCGATAAAAGAGGTTCAGCGCCTTACAGGGAGGGTGGCGGCCCTGAATTGCTTTGTCGCAAGGTCGGCCGAACGGTGCTTGCCCTTCTTTCAAACCCTCAAGCAGCCAAAGAACTTTTGTTGGACCTCTGAGTGCCAACAGGCGTTCGAAGAACTATGGAGCTATCTCGGCTCACCCTCGCTGTTGGTGAAGCCAGAGCCTGGGGAGGAACTATTTTTATACCTAGCGGTCTCTCCCATGGCTCTCGCGGCAGTCCTCGTCAAAGAAGAAGCGAAAGTCCAACGGCCGATCTACTACGTCAGTCGCACGTTGAGAGATGCCGAGACCAGGTATACTAAATTAGAAAAACTGATTTACACTTTGTTGATTGCAGCCCGGAGGCTCCGACCTTACTTTCAAGGGCACACCGTAACACTGCTCACCGACCAGCCAATCAAGGCAGTTTTGCACCGGGCGGACACCTTCGGGAGGATGGCAAAATGGACGATCGAGCTCACAGAATTCGACATCAACTATCGACCCAGGCCAGCAGTGAAGGCCCAAATATTGGCAGATTTCGTAGTGGAGTGTACTATCCCAGAAGAGGCCGAACCTGAACTAGATGAAGTGGACGGCCTGAAACCCCGACCGAACTCCCCCAAAGAAGAAGAGGATCCTCCTGATCGCTCTTGGGCCCTCTATGTGGATGGATCTTCCAACATGTCAGGCGCAGGTGCGGGCCTAATCTTGATCAGTCTGGAGGGAATCATTGTGGAGTACGCTTTACATTTTGAGTTTCCCGCAACGAATAATGGAGCGTAGTATGAAGCTCTGATTGTGGGACTGAGGATCGCCAAAGAGCTGGGAGTTGATCGACTCCAGGTCCACAGCGACTCTCAACTAGTGGGGGACAAGTCAACAAAAATTACGAAGTGCGGGAGGACAGCATGGCTAAATACCTTGAAAGGGTAAAGGAGCTCGTTCCCGCCTTCGACAGCTTCAACATCAGACAGATTCCGAGGCTGGAAAATACCAGGGCTGACCTTTTCTCCAAGCTGGCAACGCTGGCTCCGGTCGAATTACCCAAAGGTGTTCTCTTTGAAGTACTCAAGTGCCCGAGTACGGAAGAATCATGGCCCATTATGGAAATTGACCACGAGCCCAGCTGGATCGACCCACTGATAACATATCTCAAAGATGGGGTTCTCCCCCAGGATGCGAAAGAAGCTCGAAAGCTCCAAAATCAAGCCTCCCGATACATCCTTTATGAGGGCAAATTGTACAAGAGATCATACTCTTTGCCCCTCTTAAAATATCTCCGACCTTCGGAAGCTGACTACGCCTTGTGGGAGGTGCATGAAGGAATCTGTGGAAACCATTTGGGGGCTAGATCTTTATCCCACAAGTTGCTCCGCCAAGGATATTACTGGTCGACAATGCATCATGATTCGATTGAATATGTCAAAAAGTGTGATCGATGCCAGAGATATGCCAATATCCAGAGACAGCCCGCCACCGAGCTTACACCCTTGAGTGCCCCATGACCTTTTGCACAGTGGGGGATGGACATCCTTGGCCCCTTTCCCATGGCATCGGGGCAGAGGAAGTTCCTCTTTGTAGCGATCGACTACTTCACCAAATGGGTTGAAGCCAAACCACTAGCAAAAATCATAGAAGCAAAAGTGCAAGATTTCATCTGGAAGTCGATCGTATGCAGGTTCGGTCTGCCTAGGACCCTAATCACTGATAATGGGCGGTAATTCGTGGGAGCAAGATTCGCCGAATTCTATGAAGATCTAAACATCTCCCACAACTTCACATCAGTAGCCCATCCTCAGGCGAACGGTGAAGCTGAGGTGACTAATAGAACCCTTATGCAGGGGATTAAGACAAGGCTCGAAAAGGCAAAGGGAACTTGGGCGGACGAACTTTATCATGTGCTATAGGCGTATCGAACTACTCAAAGACTGCCCACAGGGGAGACCCCTTTTGCTTTAGCCTTCGGTACGGAGGCCATCATCCCAATTGAGCTTAAACTTCCGTCGGCACAAATCGTGGCATTCGACAAACATCAAAATTTGCAAGGTCTTAAAGCCAACCTCGACCTGCTGGAAGAAAGGCAAGAGATAGCTCAGGTTTGAATGGCAGCCTACAGACAGAAAGTCGCTCACTATTACAACTCCCGGGTCAGGAACAAAGTCTTCAGAGCAAGAGATCTAGTGCTTCGACGAGCCGCTGTCTCGCAACCTCAGGATCGAGGGAAACTCGCCCCAAACTGAGAAGGCCCGTATGAGGTCAAAGAAGTAGTCCGGCCCGAAACTTATTATCTTAAGGAGCTCGGAGGAGCCGACCTCCCGCGATCATGAAACTCGGAGAACTTAAGGATAAGCAAGAGGGGAACCTCATCTCGACAAAGTCGAAGACCCGGTTCCCTTTAGACCGGATGGGGGGAGAGGCCCTGCAACGCCCATATGTGCCCCCACAGCCCTGTTAGGGACAGGAGGAGAACCTTGCCCTAACTTGAGCAAAGTCTAAGACCCAGTTTCCTTTAGATCGGATGGGGGGAGAGGCCCTACAACGCCCATATGCACCCCCACAGCCCTGTTAGGGATAGGAGGAGAACCTCGCCCTAACTTGAGCAAAGTCGAAGGCCCGGTTCCCTTTAGACCGGATGGGGGAGAGGCCCTGCAACGCCCATATGCACCCCCACAGCCCTGTTAGGGACAGGAGGAGAACCTCGCCCTAACTTGAGCAAAGTCGAAGGCCCGGTTCCCTTTAGACCGGATGGGGGAGAGGCCCAGCAACACCCATATGCGCCCCCACAGCCCTGTTAGGGACAGGAGGAGAACCTCGCCCTAACTTGAGCAAAGTCGAAGGCTCGGTTCCCTTTAGACCAGATGGGGGGAGAGGCCCTGCAACGCCTATATGTGCCCCCACAGCCCTGTTAGGGATAGGAGGAGAACCTCGTCCTAACTTGAGCAAAGTCGAAGGCCCGGTTCTCTTTAGACCGGATGGGGGAGAGGCCCTGGAACGCCCATATGCACCCCCACAGCCCTGTTAAGGACAGGAAGAGAACCTCATCCTAACTCGAGCAAAGTTGAAGGTCCGGTTCCCTTTAGACCGGATGGGGAGAGGGGCCCAGCGACGCCCATGTGTGCCCCTACAGTCGTGTTAGGGACAAGAGACGAACCTCACCCTAACCAGAGCTGAACCTCATTACGACAGAAATAGGGAAAGAACCTCACCCCGACATCAATTAAGGTCTGGTCATTCAAGACCAGATGAGATAAAGGGGGACCTTCCCCAGCGGCCCCTTCGTGATAAAACTCCATCCGGACTCCTGCGGGAGCTGGACTTCACCCTCAACTCTGATCATAAGAAGACTCCATCCGGACTCCTACGAGAATCGGACTCCATCTCCGACCTCAACTGCAGGCAAGCTCCATCCGGGCTCTTACGGGAGCCGGACTCCTCCTCCAACTTCGACTGTAGGCAAACTCCGTCCGGACTCCTACGGGAGCCGAGCTTCATCCTCAACTTCAACTACTGGTAAGCTTCATCTGGACTCCTACGGGAGCTGGACTTCGCCCCTGACTTTAATTGCAGGAAGACTCCGCTCAGATCCCTATGGGAGCTGGGCTTCGTCCCCGACTTCGACTGCAGACAGACCTCGGCCAGACTCCTACGGGAGCCAGACTCCACCCACAACTCCAACTGTCAGTAGACTTCGCCCGGACTCCTACGGGAGTCGGGCTCCATCACCAACTTCAATTGCTGGTAAGCTTCGTCCGGACTCCTACGAGAGCCAGATTTTGCCCCTGACTTTAATTGCAGAAAGACTCCACCTGGACCCCTACGGGAGCCAGGCCTCATCCCCGACTCCGGCTGCAGACAGACCTCACCTAGACTCCTACGGGAGCCGGACTCTGCCCATAACTCCGACCGCAAGCAGACTCCGCTCGGACTCCTATGGGAGTCGGGCTCCATCACCAACTTCAACTGCTGGTAAGCTTCGTCCGGACTCCTACGGGAGCCAGACTTCATGCCTGACCTTGATTGCAGGCAGATTTCGACCAGACTCCTACGGAGGCCAGATCTCGTCCCCGACTCCGGCTGCAGACAGACCTCGCCCGGACTCCTACGGGAGCCAGACTCTGCCCACAACTCCGACCGCAAGCAGACTCCGCCCGGACTCCTGCGAGAGCCGGGCTCCGTCACCAACTTCAACTGCTGGTAAGCTTCGTCCGAACTCCTACGGGAGCCGAACTTCATCCCTGACCTTGATTGCAGGCGGATTTCGACCGGACTCCTATGGAGGCCAGATCTCGTCCCCGACTCCAGCCACAGGCAGACTTCGCCCGGACTCCTACGGTAGCCGGGCTCCGTCCTCGACTCCGACTGCGGAAAGGCTTTGCCCGGGTTCCTACGGGAGCCGGGCTCCGCCCGCGACTTCACCTATGGGTAAACTTTGTCCGAACTCCTACGGGAGCTGGACTTCGCCCCGACTTCGCTCACGGGAGCCGAACTCCCGTAGCCCCACCAAGAGCGGAGGGAAAAATTCAAAAAAAAAAAAAAAAAAAAAGAAGAGAAGAGGAAAAAGAAGGGTAAAGAGAAGGGAATACAACCGCAACAATGGTAAAGAAAGGAAGTTCGGCAGACAACAATTCGACGCAATGCGCAAACGAGGTAACAAAATCTCCTTCTCATTTCTTGATGTACGTTACAAGACCCGGAGGGCCAAAAAAATAAAACATTATTACAAGACTTGAAAGGGACACATCGGAGGCTACTTCGAGATGTAGACTTCTCTTCCCGGTTCTATCCTTCCCAACAGTATTTTCCAGCACGTGTGACAAGCCTCTCGGCTCTCGCCCCCTGCCTCATTTCGCTCCACCTCCGAAATCCCAACCCTAGGGGGAAAAGGATGGGATAGATTTCAGGGGGCAGCAAGGGCAACAGCAACGACGACCTATTTCAAGAAGAACCGGAGTTACCCAGAGGCAGCAATGGCACTGGAGATATGCGCCATCATCGGATGCTCCATGACAACCACCATCCTAGGCATTCCGGCAAGGTCGGCATGCGCTATTTCCACCATCCCCGCAACAAGTTCTGTTGCCCCACCATCGGCACCGACTGCTTCTGGTCCCTCGGCCCCGACGGCATCCAGGATCCCGCCACGGCTTATGATGAAAACTCTGCCCCCTTGATCGGTGTCGCCCCGTTCGGCTACTCTGAGGTTCTCGGGCGGAACATCCTCACCGGTTGTCCCCGTTATTAAACCCTTGTTGTTGAAGGAATTCTCCCTTGAACCCCCTTTAAGGAGGCGGAAACCCTCAGCGGCAGTTCGACGATCGGAGCATTCGCAGACTGCCGTTCTACTCCTTATACCCTTCTTAGCCCGCGGCATCATCTGGAGATTGGCCTCCGGAGCGGAGGCCCATGCAGGGGAACCCCGTGGAGAGATCCGGGGGACTGGAAGCAGTGGAAAGCCGGTGGAGATGGCAAGGACCAGCGCGAGGGATGCTCGAAGCCGGAAGGGGTACCGATGGAGTAGCTGAGTGGCTAAGCTCTCAGGCGAAGGAAAGTTGTCATTCCTCAGGCGAAGTGAAGCCTCTGGAGGAGGGGTGGGGGCTTAAATAGGCGACGGAGCCTGGCGCAATTATGGTGGTAGGTGTTCCTAGGCCAACCAATGCTCGGTGCATGTCCCACTCATCGTGACCTAGGGTTGACCATTCGCAGACTTTCATGGCGTGACGCTTGGGATCACGCCCTAGTGGGGGTTTCGAAAAGACCCTTTGGGTCACCTTAATCGGAAAAGGACTTCAGCACGCGTGCATTAAATGCCAAAATATCTAAGAACGATCGCGCGTGGACATCGAAGGAAGAACTTCGGCCGTGACAATCTTTCTGTACTTCCTTCATTCGAAATTCGAACTCGAAAGTAGGGGGACTGGTGTTGGGTATAAAATATCCCCCAGCCGAAGTTCATGATGGGAGTGCCCTCCGGGGACCCAACTGACTCTCGACCTCCAGCAACATCTCTTCCAACCTCCTGGGCGGTCGAGCCTTTGCCACACTCCCAAGTTTTGCTGACGGACAGGACCCCTCCAGCATCGATCGGATTCTTCACGACATCTGGTCTCCTACGGGAGCCGGACCTCGCCCATGACTTCACCCGCAGGCTCCTCTCGGGCTCCTACGGGAGCCGGACTCCGCCCACGACTCCAGCTGCAGGTAAACTTCGTCCGGACTCCTACGGGATCCGAACTTCGTCCCTGACTCCAATTGTAGGTAGGCTTCATCCGGACTCCTACGGGAGCCAGACCTCACCCACGACTTCACCCGCAGGCTCCTCCCGGGCTCCTATGGGAGCCGGACTCCGCCCACGACTCCAGCTACAGGTAAACTTCGTCCGGACTCCTACGGGAGCCGGACTTCATCCCTGACTCCAATTGCAGGTAGGCTTCGTCCGGACTCCTACGGGAGTCGGACCTCACCCATGATATCACCCGCAGGCTCCTCCCGGGCTCCTACGGGAGTCGGACTCCGCCCATGACTCCAGCTATAGGTAAACTTCTTCCAGACTCCTACGGGAGCCGGACTTCATCCCTGACTCTAATTGCAGGTAAACTTCGCCCGAACTCCTACGGGAGCCGGACCTCGCCCGTGACTTCACCCGCAGGCTCCTCCCAGGCTCCTACGGGAGCCAGACTCCACCCACGACTCCAGCTGCAGGTAAACTTCGTCCGGACTCCTACGGGAGCCGGACTTCGTCCCTGACTCCAATTGCAGGTAGACTTCATCCGGACTCCTACGGGAGCCGGACTTCACTACCAATTCCAATTGCAGGTAGACTTCGCCCGAACTCCTACGAGAGCCAGACCACGTCTCCAGCCCCAGCTGCGGGAAGACTCTGTCCGGGCTCCTGTGGGGGCCAGACTTCATCCCGACTTCAACTGAAAGAAGACTCCGTCTGGGCTCCTACGAGAGCCGGACTCCAGGCTCCTCTCAGACGGATAGTTAGCCACCTCTCTCCAGCTACAGACTTCAATCGAACTTCAGCCGACAAGTCTAGACTCCTCGACAGGCCGTAGTAACAGCCGTGATTCTGCTCCACTCCCTTCGGCGAATCCTATGCGGCTCCATTACTCCCTACGACGGATCCTACACGGCTCCATTACTCCCTACGGTGGATCCTACGTGGCTCCATTACTCCCTGGCAGGCCGCAGTAACGGCCACAGTACTGCTCCACTTCCTACGATGGATACCACATGATTCTTTCACCCCCTGGCAAGTCGCGACAACGGACGCCGCTCCACTCCCTACGGCAGACTCCACGTGGCGTGCTTCGGTGATAGCCACGGGTCTACTCCACTACTCTTCGCAACAAACTCCGCCTGACCCTGGGAAGCCCACGACCAGATGGTTACAGATGTCGCTATCAGCTTACAGCCCCCTACGCCTATAAAAGGGGACCCCAGATACGTTATTCTATAAGCTCTCATTTTTATCTAGAAACTCTGCTAAAATTTCCGTTCGAGCACTCCATTCTTGTTGAGGCAGAGAACTGACTTGAGCATCGGAGGGTCTTGCCGGAGCAACCCCACCTCCGGTTTAGACTTCTTTTGCAGGTCCCAGCGGCGACCGCGACTCCAGCTTCTCTGGTGCAAGCAAATTTTTACACCAACAATTATATTCGATAAATCTAATGATCATTCAACAAAAAAGAAAGATATATATGATGTTGTAGATCATTTAGAGAAGGTGATGGAAGAGATGATGTGAAGAAAGAGACAGTCAAGATCCACCAAGTGATCAATTGCAAGGTAAAAGTGATTTACCTAAGGAATATAGGTATGCATACAATTATTCTAAGGAATTAATCATTAGTGAACTATCTTATGGCATTAAAACAAAAGCTTCACTTAAGACTGTGTAGCCATATTTCATTTATTTCTTACATAGAATTTAAGAACATAATTGAAGTTGAAAAAAGATCATAATTGGATTAATGCTATACAAGAAAAACTAAATCATTTTGAAAGAAATTAAGTTTGAAATTTAGTTAAAAGATAGAAACAATACCTAGTTATTAGAATAAAATGGGTGTTTAGAAATAAGCTAGATGAAAATAAAAATATGATTAGGAATAAAACTACGTTAATTATAACCTAGAAAAGTATATTGATATTAATGAAATCTTTACATCTGTAGTTAGACCTTTACATGTTTTATGAATTTCAAACATACATAAATGGATATTAAAAATGTATTTTTGAATAGATATATTATGGAGAAAGTTTATATTGAATAATCACTTTTTTGAAAATCATGAATATCCTAACTATGTTTTTAAAATAAACAAACCTATATATGGTTTAAAGTAAGCAACTCCTGCTTGATATAAAAGACTAAGCAAATTTTTACTTAAAAATAATTTTGAAGCAGAAATATAAACACAACTATTTTCAAGCAAAAAAAGCAAAATGATCTTTTGATTGTACAAATTTATGTTGATGACATTATATTTGATGTTACTAATAAAAATTTATATCAATAATTTATCAAGCTTATATAGAAAGATTTCGAGTTGAGCATTATGAGGCAGTTGACATTCTTCCTCGGACTCTAAGTCAAAAAAATAGAGGGGATCTTCACCAACCAAGGTAAGTATATGAGAAAAGTTCTAAAGAAGTTTGGCATAGAGAATGCTAAGGCAATTGGTACCTAAATGAGCCCATCTTGTAAGCTCGACCAAGATAAAAAATAAGAAGATAATAACTCAAAACTTTATAAAGGCATGATAGACTCTTTACTTTATCTAACTATTATTAATGTATGTGTGTGTACTGCATATCAATTTAATCTAAAAAAATTATAGTTAATAACTGTTATAAGAACATTAAGATACTTAATTAGAACACAAACTATAGGACTTTAGTATTCTAAGCAATCATCAATTGTGATAATTAGATATGTAGATGTAGATTTTCTTGGATATCAAATTGATAGAAAAAGCACAAGCAAAACATATCAATTTCTATATATAAACTTAATCTTATGATCTAGCAATAAACAAAATTTGATAATACTGTAAACAGCCAAGACCGAATATATTGAAGTCGAAAGTTGTTAAGTTCAAATATTATGGATTAAATAATATCTAAAAAATTATGGCATAAAATATAATAAAATACTTATAAGATATGACAACATAAGTGCCATAAACTTAAGAAAAATCCAATTCACATCCAAAAACTAAGCACATTAGATATGACATCACTTCATAAGATATCATATATAAAATAATAATATAATGCTAGATTTTGTATCAATTAATAATGTTAAGCTAGATTTTGTATCAATTGATAGGAAATTAGCTAATATTCTCACCAAACCCTTTAGTGAAGATAGATTTAGTAAGATTAGGGGAGATTTAGGGCTTTGTGATCCTTTTGGTTGAGCACCCAATTTAAGAGTCCCTAATTTGAAGCCATCACTTACTAGTTGTGTTGATTTGATCTCCATTTGATCCATAATTTGATTGAATTTTCATTTGGATCTAACCTTCTTTTATCTGCCTCCTAGTCCGAGGAGTCAACCCTTAGCTATATAGAGTTGGCCCTTAGATCAAGGAGGTGCTAGAGTTGACTCTCAAGTGAGAAGCAGTCAGTTAACTCATGCAAGAAGGATGAGGAGTTGACTCATGATTTAGCTCGAGTCGACCCCTCTGTCAAGACATGGTGAGTTGAATCATCTCAAAGTTATTTCATTCCAATCCTTTTCTTCTCAAACAAAAATTCCCTCTAAATCCTTTTCCTTCCAAAATCACCCACTCTAATTTCTTTCAGGCCTATCTTTCCTCATGGCTCATTGAAGGCAAGTAGCTTAATGGATGAAGAGGATCCAAACTCTAGAAATTATGGGGCATTGATCAATGCAAAGGTCCGATCCTCATCCACCTCTAATAGAAGAACCTCCTCTACAGCCAACTCCCATGAAGGTAACACTATCTTCTTGCATTGTAACAACTAGGAGAAAGATGGATTTTGAATTTCCTGAGCAGAAAGGGAATAGGATTGGGAGAAGTTTGAAGAAAAAGGGATGGAAATATATTTACTCTTTAGATGTGCCCACCTACCCAAATCTAGTCCAAGAATTTTATGGAAATATCAAGTTTTGGTTAGGAAGCCTAGAATTAAAGGTAAAGGGTGTCTAGATTCTTCTAAATGTCTTGAGACTTGGCTAGTTACTGAGGATGCCCACTGATGGAAGTAAAACTCCAAAGATAGATTCAACGAGTGGAAAATTGGTTTGAGGCATGCACATTCTAGGAAGGGACAATGTCAGTGAGTTGAAGTTAGTGCAAATCAACTTTTAGTATAGATGAGGCTTCCCCACCATATGATTAGATGTATCTTTTTCCTCAACATGGAGTGATTTGATTTTGTCTGAGAGGGATATCCTGGTGATATTTCATGTGCTCAAAGAATGTCCTTTGAATATGCCTCCACTAATATTTGACTAGATGTATGAGGCAGCAAGCAGGATGAAGGTATCATTACCTTAGGGTATGGTCTTGATGTTGGTGTTCAGAGAACATGGTTTCGAGCTAGAGAGGGAGACCTCGAGAGCTCTCATGCATACAAATACTTACAATGATCGATCACTATATTGTATGGGATACCAAAAAGTTGATTGTCATTGGATATGTAAAGGAGCAGTAGGTAGGATGAGTAGAGGATTAGCTGAGCTGACGATGACTCAGAGTAGCATGAGGCAGGACCCAATGAGTTAGTGATACCAATTGATTGATCAAGGTTGTAAGCACCTACACCAGGTGGAGACTATGGAGCTAGAGCTACCATCAGAGCAAAGGTAGTGAATACACAAAGTTTGACCTCAACCTAGCATCCAAAGAATAGTTCAAGTCAGACTATCCAACTAGACAAGGATCAACTAAGACATGTGGTTGATCAAGTGATGGGAGGCCTCCTCACATCCAGGGTACTCAAATAGGGGGAGAGTAGCAAGATAGATCAGTTGATACCCTCAATCTCCTAAAGATGCTGCATGCATGACAAGAGCCTTGAGCCTTATGTATCTACCTTGGGACAAATCATTACAGACTTGAGGCAGGACATCGCAGATTCCCATCTCCTTATGATCAATTAGTTTCGAAGGACAATGGATCTACAAAGTGAGATAGTGAGACAAGATTCCTTCAAATATCAGCGCAAGGTGACATAAAAAAATTCACCACTAAGGCTAAGAGGATCAGGTCACAGATGCATGACACTTTCAGGCAAGTCAGGGATAAGTCGAGTTGCCTAATAGAGTTTGTCATCATGGTTGTTGCTCCACCCATCGACATCTTTGGAAGATTTATCTTGGAGTTTGGGCTTACTCGACCTTCCCAACCTACACCTTCTACCCAACTAGGATCTTCCTCCTCTCCTCATAGATCCAAAAGATTGAGTATTGCACAAATAAGGAACCAAAGAGGGTGGGGGTTGAATTAGATTCTTCAAAAATTTTAAGAGTTATGTGCTGCAATAAATGTGTTTTTCAAAATGCACATAATGTATAGTGAAAAATATAGGAAGTATGCCAGACAATAAAACAAGCAAGCAAGTATACAAAACAAAAAAGTAAGTGAAGAGATCAAAGCATTACTAATACAAAAGGTTTAGTAGTTTGGTGCTAAACCTAGCACTTACATCAACTCCAAAAGCTTCTACTTGAAAATTTTAAATCCACAAATTATTCTCAAATAATTACAACATCAGATCCCATTGACCAAATACTCTAGCTTTTTTCAAGTTAATCACTTATTTTCCAGGCACAAGTAAATCCAGTATACTATGTTTCAAGGTATAAATCAAACTTTCCTTAAGTTTTGACAAACCCAAAACTTGTTCCCACAAATACAAGAAAGATATAATAAGTGTTGGTGCAAAAATCCGCCTGCGCCGGAGAAGCTGGAGTTGAGGAAGCCGCGGTCGCCGTCGGGACCTGCAAGGGAAGTCTAAACCGGAGGTGGGGTTGCTCCGGCAAGACCCTCCGACGCTCAAGTCAGTTCTCTGCCCCAACAAGAATGGAGTGCTCGAACGGAGAGTTTAGCAGAGTTTTGGGATAAGGCAAAAGAGCTTAAAGAATAACGTATCTGAGTCCCCCTTTTATAGGCGGGGGAGGCAACGGACTGATGGCGACGTTTGTAACCCCCTGGTAGTGGGCCGCCCATGGTCAGGGGAATTGATTGCGAAATATAATGGAGCAGATACGTGGGCATCACCTCGACTCGCCACGTGGAATCTATTATGAGGGGTGGAGCAGCATCCGTCGTCAGGAGAATCGCATGGTATCCGTCGCAGGAGGTGGAGCAGGTTCGCGGCCGTCACTGTGGCCTGCCAGGGGATAGTGGAGCTGCGCGGAGTCCGCCACAGGAAGTGGAGCAGGGCGGCTATGGCTACTGCGGCTTGTCAGGGAATGATGGTACCGCACGAAATCCGCCACAGGAAGTGGAGCAGGGTCGTGGCCATTTTGGGGGCCTGTCAGGAGGCGTGGATCTGTCGATTGGAGCTCGGTAACGGCCGGAGCCTGGTTTCTGTAGGAGTCCTGGCGGAGCAGCAGTTGATACTGAGAGTGGAGCCCGGCTCCCATGGGAGTCCGGGCGGAGCTGCACTGATGTCGACAGTGGAGCTCGGCTCTCGTAGGAGTCCGGGCGGAGCTGCACTTGCTGATGGCGGTGGAGTCCGGCTCCCGTAGGAGTCCGAGCGGAGCTGCACTTGCTGATGGCGGTGGAGCCCGGCTCCCGTAGGAGTCCGGGCGGAGCTGCACTGCAAACAAGGTTAAGGGTGAAATCCAGCTCTGATAGGAGTCCGGATTGCGCTTACCAGCCATTGATACAGAGAGTGGAGCCCGGCTCCCGTGGGAGTCCGGGCGGAGCTGCGCTGATGCCGACAGTGGAGCTCGGCTCCCGTAGGAGTCCGGGCGGAGCTGCACTTGCTGATGGCAGTGGAGCCCGGCTCCCGTAGGAGTCCGGGCGGAGCTGCACTTGCTGATGGTGGTGGAGCCCGGCTCCCGTAGGAGTCCGGGCGGAGCTGCACTGCAAACAAAGTTAAGGGTGAAATCCGGCTCTGATAGGAGTCCAGATTGAGCTTACCAGCCGTTGATACTGAGAGCGGAGCCCGGCTCCCGTGGGAGTCCGGGCGGAGCTGCGCTGATGTCGACAGTGGAGCTCGGCTCCCGTAGGAGTCCGGGCGGAGCTGCACTTGCTGATGGCAGTGGAGCCCGGCTCCCGTAGGAGTCCGGGTGGAGCTGCACTT
>NC_025994.2:60129810-60173116 GCF_000442705.2 Elaeis guineensis
GGAGTATGGGCGCGCTTATGCCCAGGAGGGGATCGGGAGCGAGGCCGGGCTTCCTTTGGCCTCTTCTCAACTGTGAGCTTACCAGAATTTCCCGCCTGGCGCTCCCTCACAGTCTCTTCATCCTTCATTTTGAAGGCCTCTTCCGCTCGGGCGTATCCTTCAGCCCGAGCCAGCAGATCAGCAAAATCCCTGGGGTACTTCTTCTCCAGGGAGTATAAGAGATCATTCTTCTGAAGGCCACCTTTCAGGGCGGCCATGGCAACCGACTGGTCCAAGTTCTGGACCTCCAACGCCGCGATGTTGAAGCGGTTGACGTAGGCCCGTATGGACTCCCCTTCCCTCTGCTTGATGTTGATGAGGGACTCCGAACCTTTTCGGGGACGTCGGCTGCTGACAAAATGGGCCACGAATTGGTGGCTCATTTGATCAAAGGAGAATATGGTACCCGACTTCAGAGCTGAGTACCAGTTTCTTGCTGCTCCCTTCAAGGTAGACGGAAAAGCCCGGCACAAGATGGCGTCAGGAGCACCGTGGAGCAGCATCATCGTTCGAAAGGCCTCCAGATGATCGACCGGGTCCGACGTCCCGTCGTAGCTTTCGAACTGAGGAAGCTTGAAATTCGGCGGGATCGGTTCCTGCATAATCATTTGGGAGAAGGGAGGGTCAGTGCAGATATCCTCACCGTAAGCGCATGGCGGAGTTCTTCGATCCGCCGGTTCATCTCCTGGAGCCTCCGGTCCAGGAAATCCTCTCGACTTCGAGTCTCGAGGGTCCTTTGGCAGAACGGGGGCAGGGATCTCCCAGGGGTGGAGTCGTGGTCCGATTGAGGGCTCTCTACCCTCGGATTCATCTTCCCGGGAAGGACGGGGCGGCTGGCCCAGGTGGCCCGCCCCACCACCGGGTTCTGGCATTCCGGAGATGCCCCTTCCGGATGTCCCGACGCCTACGGCGGCTGCTGTTGCATTGCCTGTACGGCCTCGACGAGGCCTTTGACCTGCTGCGCCAGCAAGTCGAACTGCTCCGCGCCGACTGCCGTCGCCGGAGGGGGAGGAGGAGCTGGCAGAGAAACGGGAGGGGAGGCCGGAGCCTGAGACCTGGCCGCAGAGGCCGTGGACCGTCGAGTGGACGCCCTGCGCGGAGGCATCGGGTGTCGATCTCGCGGGGGAGGATTAGGAGTAGATGACGGAGAGATGGCCGGAGGTGGCTCCGTTGAGCGCTCCTTCAAGAATAAGGGTGCTGCGAAGACACAACCCCTTCTTCTAGCGCCAATCCTGTTGGTGCAAAAATCCACCTGCACCGGAGAAGCTGGAGTTGAGGAAGCCGCGGTCGCCGCCGGGACCTGCAAGGGAAGTCTAAACCGGAGGTGGGGTTGCTCCGGCAAGACCCTCCGACGCTCAAGTCAGTTCTCTGCCTCAACAAGAATGGAGTGCTCGAACGGAGAGTTTAGCAGAGTTTTGGGATAAGGCAAAAGAGCTTAAAGAATAACGTATCTGAGTCCCCCTTTTATAGGCGGGGGAGGCAACGGACTGATGGCGACGTTTGTAACCGCCTGGTAGTGGGCCGCCCATGGTCAGGGGAATTGATTGCGAAATATAATGGAGCAGATACGTGGGCATCACCTCGACTCGCCACGTGGAATCTGTTATGAGGGGTGGAGCAGCGTCCGTCGTCAGGAGAATCGCATGGTATCCGTTGCAGGAGGTGGAGCAGGTTCGCGGCCGTCACTGTGGCCTGCCAGGGGATAGTGGAGCTGCACGGAGTCTGCCACAGGAAGTGGAGCAGGGCGGCTATGGCTACTGCGGCTTGTCAGGGAATGATGGTACCGCACGGAATCCGCCACAGGAAGTGGAGCAGGGTCGTGGCCATTTTGGGGGCCTGTCAGGAGGCGTGGATCTGTCGATTGGAGCTCGGTAACGATCGGAGCCCAGTTTCTGTAGGAGTCCTGGCGGAGCAGTAGTTGATACCGAGAGCGGAGCCCGGCTCCCATGGGAGTCCGGGCGGAGCTGCGTTGATGTCGACAGTGGAGCTCGGCTCCCGTAGGAGTCCGGGCGGAGCTGCACTTGCTGATGGCGGTGGAGCGTGGCTCTCGTAGGAGTCCGGGCGGAGCTACACTTGCTGATGGCGGTGGAGCCCGGCTGCCGTAGGAGTCCGGGCGGAGCTGCACTGCAAACTAGGTTAAGGGTGAAATCCGGCTCTGATAGGAGTCCGGATTGAGCTTACCAGCCATTGATACTGAGAGCGGAGCCCGGCTCCCGTGGGAGTCCAGACGGAGCTGCGCTGATGCCGACAGTGGAGCTCGACTCCCGTAGGAGCCCGGGCGGAGCTGCACTTGCTGATGGCGGTGGAGCCCGGCTCCCGTAGGAGTCCGGGCGGAGTTGCACTTGCTGATGGCGGTTGAGCCCGGCTCCCGTAGGAGTCCGGGCGGAGCTGCACTGCAAACAAAGTTAAGGGTGAAATCCGGCTCTGATAGGAGTCTGGATTGAGCTTACCAGCCGTTGATACTGAGAGTGGAGCCCGACTCCCGTGGGAGTCCGGGCGGAGCTGCGCTGATGTCGACAGTGGAGCTCGGCTCCCGTAGGAGTCCGGGCGGAGCTGCACTTGCTGATGGCGGTGGAGCCCGGCTCCCATAGGAGTCCGGGCGGAGCTGCACTTGCTGATGGCGGTGGAGCCCGGCTCCCGTAGGAGTCCGGGCGGAGCTGCACTGCAAACAAAGTTAAGAGTGAAATCCGGCTCTGATAGGAGTCTGGATTGAGCTTACCAGCCGTTGATACTGAGAGCGGAGCCCGGCTCCCGTGGGAGTCTGGGTGGAGCTGCGCTAATGTCGACAGTGGAGCTCGGCTCCCGTAGGAGTCCGGGCGGAGCTGCACTTGCTGATGGCGGTGGAGCCCGACTCCCGTGGGAGTCTGGGCGGAGCTGCGCTGATGTCGACAGTGGAGCTCGGCTCCCGTAGGAGTCCGGACGGAGCTGCACTTGCTGGTGGCGGTGGAGCCCGGCTCCCGTAGGAGTCCGGGCGGAGCTGCACTTGCTGATGGCGGTTCCGCTGTGGGTTCCGGCGTGGGTTCCGGCTGTGGGTATTTTATACCCAACAATAAGAAACAATTAAAGCTCCTAAATGTGTATAATATAAATTGTTAGATTTATGTCCTAAAAGTCAATTGTTGGCTGACACATTATGTAATTCTAGGGCTTAAAACTTGTACTTATAATTTTTCATTATCAATAAAGAACTTTTTTATTCTAATCATGTTTATATATCCATGATTTATTTTAAAAATTAACAAAGATGATTTTTATATATTCTTAAAGTGTTAAGAATTTGAGATATACATTAATTAATGGTTAATTTTTAAATACTTTCGATTAAAGAATTGTCACAAAAGACAGTGATCAATTTATTTGAGATCAGTGCATGATTTACTTTTCTTGTGGGCAGATGAGTCTCGGGTCTACGGTGTAGAGACACTGAGATGAAAGTATGAGTGGTTGTTAGAGAATAACTTACACTGAGCATGACCAACACGAGAACCACATAGATGTCTACTCACTCATCAGTGGTCTTTTCAATACTGCAGTGGTGTGAGTGATCTTTGACTTACGGTATCATTGGCTATTTGTAGTGAGGCTATTGGATTTGACTGTATATTTTCTTGATCTCTAACCATTCGGATCCTTATTATGTATGTTAGGTTCAGTAGATTCAGGTTCGCTATTTGGAGTAGGATGTACCTAGAAAAATCTATCGACCTTGGTAGAAAAGAAGAAGTCCTATGCAATATGCGAGATTGAGTTCAAAAAATCTTTGGCCAAAGCAAGTATGAATACTGAAAAAGAGTTTTCATGAGATTCATAAATAAACTCGAGTCGAGCTAATCTAGCATATGACTGACGATGGGATCTGATGAGTTCTTCATGACCTCCATCAAGTTGGGACTCATGATAGAAGAGCTGAATCATACGATAACTATACCTAAAGATTCATACTTTCATTCTACTAGATTGTCACTACATATTGCTATGTGTCACTGATAGATTGTGAGACTCATCGGACATCGTCATGATGATTGATGATCCTCGAAGGATAGAATTAAAAATATTCTAATCCATCAAAAAGAGTTTCGATGATATTGTGATAGAGATCATAATATATCTCACTACCAGATAGAATGAAACCTATGGGGTCACATATTAAGAGATTTCATCTCAAATTTATTAATTGGGTCTATGAAGTTTCAATTGGATTAGAATTTATTGAAAGCCTATTAGGTTTATGGGAATCATGCTAGCACATGGTTAAACCTAATTCTTCTCAGAACTTCGATTTGATCAAGTCTATAGCCTTGAACCTAACATAAATTTATTTAGATTTAATTGGGCTCTTAATTATGAGCCTAAGAGGATTGGATAATATCAATGAGTTGGCATAAATTATCTTAACATTATCTCTACATTATCTCTTAATTATCTCTAAGTAGTGTGTAGAATAAATGGAAAGAATGGGTGGCGCCTTCCTTCATTTTTGGCAAGACCAGGGGGCACCAACCCCCTGGATATGGCAAGAGGGGCCCACCCCCTCTCATGGCTTGGCATAGAGGAGAGAGAGAGAGGGGCCACGCCCTCTCTCATATGTCAATAAACCCCATAAGGGTGTCAAGTGTTGGCGCCCCAAACTAGCTGCCCTATAGAGATGGGGCACCCCTTGTATCTATCTAAAGGGACTGATAATATGCCAATTATATCTGATTTTATTAAAAAAATCAGATTAAAAAGGTAGTATATTCTTATGAGATAAAAATATATCTTTTTAAGATAATTGGATTCTTCTTTTCAGTTAGGGTGGTGCCTATATAAAGGGAATATCTCTAGGGTTTCAAAGATGAAGAATTTTGGTGAACCAAAAAGTCTCTCTCCCTTCTCCACACCTCTCCTCCCACTATCTCTTTCATGCCCAAAAGGTTGGGCATCCCACCTTCCACACGCCATGATTAGAGGTGCTGTCCATCTACAATGAGGAGAAGAAGAAGAAGGCTACAGATCAAGAAGTTGATCCCACAGTCTAGATCAAGGAGTTGATCTAAGTTCTAAGACTGAGATTCTACTTGAAAAAAAGAATCTTCTATGAGAAGATTAGTTCAAGATTGATCTCGATAGATGTCCGTAGAGGTCAGACATGTATACGACTCAAACATCTACGAATCCATGATCATTAGTAGTGGTAAATATCTTCCAGCACTAAGGTATTGAGATCCGATCTCATACTTATTTTTAAATTTTAAATTATATATTTATTTTTCTTCTGAACTTGGGTAGGATTAGATTTGATCTTATACATGTAGGGTTAAAGAGTTTAATCTATTTATTTTATGCTGCATTCAAAAAGAGTTTTTGAAATATACACATACTGCCTACTCAATTTTCTAACAATAGTATCAGAGCTATTGATTTTTGAAAATACATATGATCTAATTTTTCTATAAGATCTAAAAGTTTTAATAACTTAAAATCGATCTTATGCTGATATAAAGTTATCCTGGTATCGGATTTACCTCCTATATTGCAAAGGTTGTCCTAGCACAAGATTGATCGATTTTAAAAATTATTTTCAAAGTAATTAACTTAATATTTTAGATCTAAAAATTAAGATATGTGATATGTTTAATTTTAAATATAGATTTAAAATTAAAATGATTAAAAATTCATATCAAATTGATATAAGGTTAGCCTGATATAGGGTTTGTCCCTTATATTGTAAAGATTGTCCTAGTTTGATGAGAATCAATTTTTGAAAAAATATTTTTAAAATATTTTAATTATTATTTTAGATCTAATTTTATATGTATTTGATATGTGTAAATTTAGTTTTAGATCTAAACTTTGATGTATATGTTATGCATATTTAATTTAGATATGAAACTATATATTTTTGATATATGACATTAGGTTTAGATCTGAAACAGTTTCAAGATCATAAGCCACTAATTGTATGTAATTAAATATAATCTAAAAAATATTTTTAGATCTAAAATTATGTTATTGCATATGGGTATGGGTTGAACAAATTAGGTCTAGTGATCAAACTATAATTAGGGTCTAATTGATTTGATAAGATTAGAACCCATTTTGATTTTGAGTAGTTGATTGAACCTAATCAATGGCTGACTAGGATTAGATCAAAGAGGCTCAAAGTCAAGTTTAGTTATATTGGTCACATTGATTCATATTTTGATGTGAGTTGATTGACTTAAGATCAAATTTGGCTCAGTGGTTCGAGCCTATTTCAATAGATTAACCTGATCGATTCTAATCGACCAATTTGGTATCTAAGGTAAGTATTTAGATGATAATTTTTTAATTGATTCTGTTGTCTGATCTGATCAATTTTGATTGATATCTAAGGAAAGCAATGGGGGGACCCCCACACATCTTAACTTATCTGACCATCTTGAGAGATTTAGTTTCGTATCATATTACTTATTGACTCAAGTTCACCCATGCCGACTAGGCTAGTTAGACATGTTGATGTGCTAACCTAAATTTAATTAGTCAGATATCATATCTGTTAATTTAGAAGAGATCTAAATCCAAATCTCCTCACTAAATTTAAGTCTAGAGGTCTTCCATCGTTGTAGAGATGCGGGTGCCTTCCTGGCATTGATCTTTCTCGATTGGTTATAGTTATTCGGTTGCATTAGAAAGGTACAACCACTCTATTGACATTTGATATCCTGAGATAGAAATGAGGTTGAGCCCAATAACTATTAGGTGTGGGTCCCAATGATGGCTCTATGTTCGTTGGGAATGATGGGTCTGACTTAACTAAGAAATGTGCTAATAACTGTTAGGTGAGGCCACAGGACTTAGAGACCAAGCCCACTACATCTTTCTTAGTGAAGCAATGGACAAAGTATTATCCACTCATTGATCGTACTTATCAATAACTATTAGGTGAGGTGTGTATAGATTAATAGGACTACAGTATCCACTTGAAATTGATCACGTATAAGTTTTCATTTTTCCATCGGAAGAGTGTGGGAGATTTGAGAAAATAGTGGGAGCCTTTGTTTATTTTTAAAATCTCTAGAACAAATAATCTTATAAGTACAAATAAATAACTAAAAATTATTTCTCTACAAATAACCATATCGAGTACCAACCCCTTAGTCTGAATCTCGATACCAATAGATTGATCAACACTAATTACACAGACTGGCTCTGAAATTTGAGAATCATTCTCAGCTTCGAAAAACTTACCCATGTCTTTGACCAAGAAGTGCCTGTATTACCTGCTCATCTATCCCCTGATCAACGAGTCTTACTTGAGAAATGGATGGATGAAGATACAAGGCAAAGTGTTACATCTTAGCATCAATGTCCAATGATCTTCAGCAACATCATGAAGACATGAGGACTGTCAGAGAGATGCTCACTAACTCGTAAGAGTTGTATGGTGAACAAAGTCACACAGCTTGCTTTGAGGTCTCCGAAGACTTTTTAGAGTGAAGATGCGTGAAGGGCAGTCTGTCAATGATCATTGTCTGGCAATGATCAAGGACATAGGGGAGCTTCAGAAGCTCGATATAAACATGGACAAAGAATTACAGGTGGATCTGATCCTCCAGTCTCTTTCTGATTTATATGGATAATTCATTATGAACTATCATATAAATAAAATCAATGCCACTTTACCTGAGTTATTGAATATACTTGTAACAGCAGAGGGCACCTTGAAGAGTTCAAAGGTACGGTTCTAGCTATGGAGCCGGCTTTCTTAAAAAAAAAGTCTTCTTTTAAGAAGAAAAAAAAGTCTGTGAAGAAGCAAAAAAATGAGGCTAAGTCTAAGAAATAGGTTTCGACGAAGGTCGATGATAAAAAAAAATATTTTCATTGCAACGTCGAAGGCCACTGGAGGAAAAACTATCCGGCCTACCTGACGATTGTTAAGAGCAGGAAGAAGGATGGGCCTTTTGAAGGTACATCTAAATTGCTCATTATTAAAACTAATCTAACCCTTTTCTCTTCTTCTAGTTGGATTTTAGATTCTTGGTTCAAGTGCTCATTTGTGCATTTCTATATAGGATCTTAAAAAAGTTAGGGGGATGAGAGAAGGCGAGATCACTCTCTGGGTTGGCAATGGAGCAAGCATTGCTGCTGTGGCTGTTAAAACCTACCCTCTGTGACTATCATTAGGACTTATTTTATTTTTAAAAAATTATTATTATATACCTATAGCAGTAAAAATTTGATTTCTATCTCTGCACTGGCATAGGATAACTATAATTTTTATTTCAGTAAAGATATGTGTTTAATTTATTTCAAAAATAAAATTATTGCACGTGCTTTCTTGATTGATGATCTTTACTATTTCATATGGATATGAGTGTAAATATTAACGAGCAAATAGTGAATGCCATAGGGTCTAAGAGATCTAAAGAAAGAATTAGGTAAAAGTATTTGTGACACCTTAAGCTAGACCATATTGGAGAGGACAGACTCAACAAACTGGAGAAAGATGATCTTCTCTGACCATTAACTTCTGAGTTTATCCAATTTGTGAATCATGTTTTCAAAAAAAAATAAAAAAATATTATCTTTTGTAGGACAAGAGGAAAGGGCTACTGAGATATTAGTTCTGGTACACACTGATGTGTGTAGTCCATTTAATGCATAAACTAGTGGTGGCTATATCTATTTTATAACTTTTATCGATGATTATTCATGATATGGATTTGTGTATTTGATGCATCAAAAGTCTGAAATAATCAAAAAGTTCATAGAGTTCAGACATGAAGTAGAAAAACAGATTGAAAAACCCATAAAGGTTCTTCTATCAGATCGAGGAGGAGAATATCTTAATGGAAATTTTGGATCTATCTCAAAGATAATAGCTTAGTCTCACAGTGGACACCTCCAAAAATATCTCAGCTCCACAGGATATCCGAAAGGAGGAATCGGATCCTCTTAGATATGGTCCGATTTATAATGAGCTTCACAGACCTTCCTATCTTTCTCTGGAGACATGTTTTACTTTCTACGATTCATCATTTGAATCAAATTTTCTCTAAATCCGTTCCTACCACACCATATGAGTTATGGTATGGTTAGAAGCCAACTCATGGGTACCTCAAGATTTGAAGATGTCCGACCCATATCAAGCGACAGCAGACGAACAAGTTAGAGACTAGGTCCTTTAGGGCTCACTTTATAGGGTATCCTAAGGAAACCATAGAAAACTACTTCTATCTTCTTGAGAATCACAATGTGATTGTGAGCCATCATACTATCTTCTTGAAAAGGAGTTTATCTAAAATAGAGACAGTGGGATTAAGATTAAGCTTGAAGAGAAAGTCTCTGAGGAGCATCGAGTCTAAGAACCTGAACCTAAAAATGAGCCAGTAGATATGATACCTCTTTTACCTCGTAGATCAAGTAGGATCTTCCATCCTCCTGAAAGGTACTTAGATATTCTTACAGAGGATTTAGAGGAAGCATTCCTTATAGGAGATAGGGATATTTGGAATGATCCTAAAACCTATGATGAGGCAATGTTAATTGTAGACTTTGAGAAATGGATGGAAGCGATGAAGTTAGAAATTTGCTCCATGCATTCCAATCAGATTTGGTCTTTAGTAGATCTACATGAAGGTATGGTACTATTAGGTGTAAATAAATTTATAAAAAAAATTAGATCGAATGGTAAGGTAGAGACCTATAAGGCAGGCTAGTTGTGAAAGATTATAATCAATACGAAGGCATTGACTATCATAAAACTTTTCATCCGTAGCCATACTGAAATCCATCCATACTCTACTTGTGCTAGTAACCTTTTATGATTATAAAATCTGGTAGATGGATATGAAAATTATCTTCTTAAATAGATATCTTGAGGAAGATATCTATATGGAGCAGCCTCTAGATTTCATAATTTAAAAATATATGTAGTACAGTACATACAATTTTAAAATTTTTATGCAGTGAAAATGAATAATTAAATAATTTAATCTTAATCACATGCATAAGATCTAATCTTAAACTATCACATCATGATCTTTGATATGAAAAACATGCACTTTAGATCTGAAAACAAAAATATGCATCGATCTCATCGATACTGAAAATTTAGATCTAACTATTAGATCTACCATAGAAATCAAAATAAGGTAGAGATCATTACCAAATAAATTTTGATCTTGATCTCCTCTAGTCCAACGGTTGGAGAGAGTGTTCCTCATGTCGCTCTGTAGGAAGCGTAGGGGTTTCATGCATGCAGTTCAAAAATTTTTTGTGAAAGAATATTAAATTAAAATATTTATCTATAAATATATGTATAAGATTTGATCTTAAAACTCTTATAAATGGATTGATGACATGAATTTATATGCATAAAAATCTGAATCTAAAATGACAAGCATGTGAACCAAAAATAGTATTTAGTAATAGATCTAATCTACCACTTCTAGGATTTCAAAGTCAATACCTGAGCATGAGTAGTCAAATCTATGATCAAGAATGTAGATCTAGAAGTCTTCTCTGATTGCTCATAGCACACAAGCATTCAGCCTCTACAGATGGCCACACGAAGCCCCTTGAACCGATCAGCCCTCCACGGGAGTGCTAGCTCACGCAGTCAGCTTCTGATGGCAGATCTGACTTGATATCCTTTTTCGATCACCTCAAATCTTTTTGATGTTGAAGATGAATCAGAGGAGGATGCTGGATGGTAGAGAAAAATCAGATGAAACTCTCT
The DNA here is from genome assembly GCF_000442705.2 of Elaeis guineensis. Lineage (NCBI taxonomy): Eukaryota > Viridiplantae > Streptophyta > Magnoliopsida > Arecales > Arecaceae > Elaeis > Elaeis guineensis. The sequence goes on from NC_025994.2 coordinate 60,140,552, forward strand.
TCTCTTTGATTTTTCTCTCACCCAAAAACCTAGAACAGTTCTAGGTCTCTCACCCAAGCGAAGAACGGTCTCCTCTTTTGTTCATGCCAAGGAAGATAGAAACCCACCCAAAGCTCATGTCTCAAAGAAGGATTTTTGCCCCATTTCTTCTGATATCTCATAGTGAAAAGCTCTCTTCTTTTGGTGTACAAAATTATGGCCTTTTTATGATTGTCGCATAAACCAGATAAGAAGGATAAGGGTGGAGTTTGTTGCAATTCAAATTATTTTAAATTTTAATTTAAATATAACTTTTTCTCACCCTTATCTAACATAAAAGAAAACTTACCAAAAAAATTATACATGAAAATCAATTAGGAAGACTTCTTTTTCTCGTACACAATTGGCACCTTCAGAAATGCCAATATGTGGAGGATATGGATAAGGTTTTAAGTTGAAATTTAAACCAATTTGAATTCAAATCAAAACTAACCAATTTAATCCTTAATGGGTGAAAAAGAAAGATTTTTTTTTAGTTTTCTCATATAAACTGATTTTGTATAGTGAGAAAAGGTGTGAGACAATTTGGATGGCGTAAGGGACAGAATATCACTCATTTGGGACTTTAGGGTTTAACCAATTGGATTTTTTCAAACCCAATCCAATTAGATCAAATAAAATATAATGAATCTAATCTAATTAGTTTCTACAATCTTAATTAAATTTGATCAAATTAATAAATTAATTGAGTCATAGATCCGATCAAATCAGGATCATTTCTTCCTTACCAATTAGGTCATCTCATAACCTAATCAGACTTGACCAGATTGAATCTAATTCAATCAAACATGATCCAGACTTTAATACTTAATCAAATTAAGCTAATTAGTGATCTAATCACTAATTAATCTTCTATTAATGATAGAGTTTAAGTCTAGTGAGACTCTTCACCAGAGTCTTCGTCAGTGGGACTCTTCACCTGAGTCTCCATCCAGTGGGACTCTTTAGATTAGCCATATGATCAGAGAGGAACTTCTAATATGTGTGATCCATAGGTTTGAATCTAAGTCGATAGTATAGAAATTAATTTTTGTACCAATCGGAGTAACCATCTAGTAATGTACCCAACATCCGGATAGATCGAATGTATGCAAAGCAACACTCAAGAACTTATTTGGATATAGTTACCATATAATTCATCCCTTGACCCTTGATGCAGGATGACTTAGAGTTTAACTATCAACTCTTAATAGTACATCCATTATATGTCTCAATCTGATAAATTCTGTGACTCCTCACAAAGATTGCCTTGGTCAAGGTCTTACTAAATTGAAACGCAAAGATTCTCTCCAATCTCTTGGAGTTGTCAATTCCATCTTGACTCACGCACGACTTCATAAGTACTTGACTGTGTCCAAAAATCTTTCGATCCTAAATTAAAAATTCAGGTAGTCTGACATCAAAGCACAATGAGTTGCTTGCAAGTTATTGTGGTGATCTTAGGTCGGAGAGACACTTATACCCATATCCTTTCGGAGTGACTCTTGACAGTAGAGTACTCCAGAGTTGGTCATGTTCAGTGAAATATATTCTTACATTTTACCTACATGCCATACCAGCATCTCCACGCTCCTTGATTAAGAGGCCAACAACTTATATGGCATATAACGATCTACACTTGATATGTGTATCATCCTAGTAATAGCATATCATTTGGTCACGAACTCATTTAAGGACTAAACGATAAATCCTTCTTTATCGATTTAAAATAGTCCTAAGGACTTTCTTCATAACACAGAAGTTCAATATAAAAGATGTACAAGCTTATGATGAAAATTATCAAATAAATATTTTATTAATTAATTTATATATAATTATATCAAATAGTAAACCGTCAATAGATTGACGATTGACTTTGGGACATATTTTCCAACAACTCCCACTTGTACTAAAGCCAATCATATAGTATCATATACCCATCTTCATTTTGTGATCTTTGAACTTCTTTATCGTAAGGGCTTTAGTTATAGGTCAGTCAGATTATCCTTTCCATCATTTTTTTGAAAGTTGATGTTATCTCGATTCATGATCTCTCGGACAAGATGTTAGCGATGCAGAATATGCCTTATTCGCTGATGTGCCTTCAGCTCCTTTGCCTAAGCTATGGCTCCAGTACTATTGTAATAAAGCAGAATTGGATCATCGATAGAGAGTGCCACTCCAAGCTCAGTGATGAACTTTCTCAGCCATACAACTTTTTTACCATATCGGATGTCACGATGTACCCTACCTCACAAATAGAATCAGCTACGGTGTGGTGCTTTGAACTTTTTCAGCAGACAGCTCCACCATTTAAGGTAAAGATGTTGGATATATGCCCTAAAAGCCAATCTTGGCTGACACATACTTTTTTCTAGGGCATGTTTTATACTTGTTGGGCAGTCTTAATTACCAATCATATTTATGTACCTATGACTTGTCCTAAAAAATAGCAAAGATAATTTTGTATATTCTTAAGATATTGAGAATTTGAGACATATGTCATTAGTGATTAATTTTTAAATACTCACAATCGAAGGATCATCACGGAGAATAGTGATCAATCCATTCGAGATCGGTGCACGGATCACCTCTCTTTAGGATAGATGAGTCTCGAGTCTGCGGTGTAGAGACACTGAGATGAGAGTGCAAATGATTGTTAGAGAACAACTTGCACTGAGCGTGATCAACATGAAAAATCACTTGGATATCTACTCACTCGTCAATGATTTTCTTGATGCTGCAGTGGTGTAACTGGTCCTTTGACCTGCAGTGTGTTGGCTATTCACAGCGAGGCTATATAGTTTGACTGCATGTTTTCTTGATCCCTAGCTATATGGGTCCTTGCTGTGTATGTTAGCTATGTAGGTTCAGGTTCGCTATTTGGAGTAGGATGCACCTAGATGAAATTTATCGATCTTGGTAGAAAAAGAGAAGTCCTATACGATTCGTAAGACTGAGTTCAAAAAAATCTCTAGCCAGAGTTGTTGAGAAATATGTCCCAAAAGCCAATCGTCAAGTTGTTGACGGTTGAGCAACCAAGTATGGTAATTGATTTGTTAATAAATAAAATATATTTGGTATCTTTATCATGAGCTTTCATCTTTTAATGAACTCCATTATTATGATGAAGTCCTTAGGACTATTCAGATTCGATAAAGAGAGAATTTATCGATTAGTCCTTAAAACTGTTCACAACCAAATGATAGGTTGTTAATAATGACGATAGCTTTCTATCGAGCATAGGTCGCTGTAGGCCATATGGGTTGGTTGTCCTCTTAAGCCAGGAGTGTGGAGACACTGGTATGGCATATAGATGAGATGTAAGGATACATCATCATTGAACGTGACCAACTCCAGAGCATTCTGTTGTCGAGAATGTCTCTGATGGGATATAGGTATAAGTATCCCTTAGACCTGAGATCGCCTCAGTAACTTGCAAGCAACTCACTGTGCTTTGGTACTAGACTAACTGAATTTTTAATTCAGTGATGGAAGGCTACTGGGCATAGTCAAGTACTTACGAAGTCAGAGTGTGATCGAGATGGAATTGACCACTCCAAGAGTTGGAGAAGAATGAGTCACTGTATTTTAATTTAGCAAAACCTTGGCCAAGATAATCCATTAGATGGATTTGATATTTTGAAATACAATGTGGACAACCAGATCAGAGTTGACAGTTGAACTCTGAGGTATCCTATGATTATTTTGGTCAAGGCGATGAATTATATAGAAACTATATCCACATGGGTTCTAAGAATATTGTTCTACACATTCGACCTATCCGATCGTCGAGTACTATTGCTAGATGGTCACTTTGATTGATACAAAAATTTATTTCTGTGCTACCAGCTTAGGTTCAGACCTATGAGGTCACACACATTAGAGTTCATGATCCGATCGGATGGTTGATCAATGATTAAGAATTGTTCTAGGGTTAAATGATCAATACGATTGACATTTAACCTAGTGCAAGTATTGCAGAAGGATCGATTAGCAATTTGATTGCTAATTGGCTTAATTTGATTAAGCCAATGGACTGAGAATAAAACTAATTGAATATGATTTAATTAAATTTAGTTTGGGCTTGATTGGATCAAGTTCAATTAGTTTATTGGATAAGCCAAGTGCAAGAAAAAAACTAGTCCTAGTTCAATTAGGACTTGGGTCAGCCTAATTTCTAATTTGATTAAAAAATTTAATTAGATTTAAATCTAATTTAATATGATTAAATTAGGTTCTTAATTGGGTTAAGATCTATTTTGATTGGGTTGATCTAATTTTGGTTTGATTTGGTTTGAGAAACCAAATTAAAACAAGTCATAAGATAGAATCCTAGTAAGACTAGGATTCCACCTTGCGCCACATAAGCCCCCCCATGCCCTCTCTCTTATTCCACGTGAATTCCCTCTTATTTTGTGCGACAAAAGCCCTCTCCTAGGTCTTTCCCAAGTTTAAAAGGCTTCTTCTCTTCTTTCATACATGAAAAGTGGTTGTGGATCAAATCAAAGTAGGAATAAGTTTGAATTTCAAATTCTATGAGATAGAGTTTTGGAAATCCAAAACTCTTTTCTTTTTGCACCAATTTTACCCAAATTTTTTCTAAAATTTTTGTGACTTTTAGGGCACATATTGTGCACCCTTTGTTGGTGGTCCATGCATGAAAATAAAGAGGAGGCACCCAAGAGTTAGGCGCCCCTTATCTTGCCATGTTTGGATAAGCCTTAACTAAGAATTTGACCTAGATAAGGACTCTATCATATCTCTTTCTATAAAATGAGTTTTTTAATAAATATTTGAAAAATATAGAGATTTGGGAGACCTTTGGGGCATCCAAAAATTAGAGAGAAATATCTTTGGGTCATGGAGATATAATAGACACAAGACATGGTGTCTAGGATAGAGTAAAGAGAAGAAGAAGAGGGTCTTCTTTTAGGGTTGTTAATTTCATCTCTTTCCTTCCTCCATCTTGAGTTTTTTGAGAGTGTCTCAGATCTGAAACTCCTCCTACTACTTCTCATCTTTGGAAGAGTTTAAATCAAAAAGGAGGCACCTAATCAACCATCGAAGAAGGATCAACGCAGTACTAGCATACTGTGCTGATTTTTTGGAGTAGAACTTCTGATCGAGATTCATGGGCTCGTGTGGACGACTCCTAGAGGCTGGATACATGTACGGCTTGCAACATTATCCTCAAGCCTGGATCAGCAAGGTTAGAATGTCTAACTTGTAAGATAATAGATCTGATCTATTGTTTAATACATACATTAGATGTAGTATAGAAACATGTTGATATGATCAACATGTAATTCATACTCTACATATTTTAATTTTTGATTTAATACTATATAATAATTATGTAATAGAATCTTAGATCTAAGAATTCTATGATTTTAAAAAATAAATTTTGATTTATTTTAGTCTTTCGCTGCCTGATCTTGAAAAAGTTTCAAGATCTAACCTTCAAACCCTAGATCTGGTTCCTTCAATTGGTATCAGAGCCCAGATTATTTGTTACATGATTATTTATACATGCTTAGATTATTTTTTAGATTAGATCTAATTTATAATCTGATTATTAAATCTAAAATTAAAATTTTAGATCAATCACGAACTGTAAGGTTGTCCTGCTGTAAGGTTTACCCGTTACAGTGCAAAGGTTGTCCTAGTTCGTATAGATCTATCTTTAATCATAAATTTGTTAGATATAATCTAGATTAAATTTATAATTTATTAGATTTAAAAGATATTTAAATCTAAAATAAAATCTCTTTGTTAATATTTTTTGTGCAAAGAAATTGTTTAAAGTTGAAATTATTTCAATTACATGAACCTGTTTAGATTAGATCTAAAGTAGTTTCATGTTTATTTCATTTGCATCTTGATTATGAATCAAATATGTAATATAGTTGGTAGAACTATATTATAAAATTATTTTACAAACATGAAAATTATTTTTGAAAAGCCGAACCCAACCCTCAGTCCAAAACTTAATTAAGAATTAAGAAGTTGTTTGATTAGGTTCTAGGATTGTGAATTGAAGAACCTAAGACACAAACCATAACACATTGGGTTAATGGATTAGTGGGAATTAGGTCTATTAATTAGGTTAGACCTATGGTTAGATTAAAGATGGACTTAATTAGAGAATTGACTAAATCTAATCAATTGTTGTCTTACATTAGGTCAATGATTTCTCTAGATCAATTACAATAGTTATAGTTGGTCAAGTTTATGTCTTTAACGAGAACCAAATGGACTTGATTCTTGGTTAAGTAGTCTAGCATGAACTATTAGGTTGATCTAATCAAAACTAATTAAACCAGTTGGTGTCTAAGATAAACCAGACTGGTGGTTTTTAATTGAGAGCCCGCTTACCTGGCCATTTTTGATAGTTTCTAAGGCAAGCTTTGGCCGACCCTCCCTCTGATCGAAATTACCTGGCCTCTTGGTGAAATTATGTTTTGATATGATCACTTGACTATTCGAGCTGACCCATGTCAGCTAGGTAAATCAGTGTGACTGATTTAGGTGCTCCTAGACCAGTCCTTTTTAAGGGTCTCCCTTAAGCTGACTTGGTGAAGCCAGTGGGAGGATCATGATAAGCTAGTTCATCTGACCTCATCCTCTAAATTATTTAAATCTTCTAAAATTATTAGGTCCTTAAAATGATAAAGTTATGGAGATAACTGAGTCATAGCCTCCCATTAAGGTATTTGATAATGAGTCTATTAACTCAATAATCATTACAGACCCAAAGGCCTGGTGCTTGTTGACTAATGGAATTATCACTATCATATGACGACTTGAAAGTATCTCTCTAATGATGGTTAGGTGAGCTAACTAAAGTTGGGCTTAATCATTCGTTGGTTAGATGCACCAAGTATGGTCATGTTAATGGTTGGACCTAATCGGATCCCTACAGTGGAGGCCAAACCCTACTGATTAGATTTCTGAGGCAAAATTAAAATTACTAAAAATTATTTAGAAAAAATAATTGGTTATGAACCTACCCTTAAATGTACATGGATTGGCCAACCAAAGTTGGGCCTATGTGCAGTCTAAGTGGATTCTAGTACCCACGAAGGAATTAGGGTAATTCCTCGAATTGAAGGTAGAGGCTATCAATTCGAATAAAATAATGAGAGAAACCTTTTGATTAAAGTCCAAATCTTTAGGTTTAATGAATCAATTACTAATTAGGTTATGATTTTTTTTTGAGCAAATATGGCCACTTCCCTATCGCTCCGATCATTGTTAGACAATGATAAGTTGGTGGGACCCAACTTCGATAGCTGGTACCAAAAGTTGAAGATAGTCCTAGAGCATGAACGGATCCTATATGTGATAATGGATCCTGTACCTGAGGAGCCAGCTATCAATGCACGTGGAACAGTCAGAGACACTTACCAAAAGTGGCTCAGTGATCGGACCATGGTGCACTGTATCATACTGGCTGCCATGAGCGACGAGTTCAGTTGCAGATTCGAGACGGCTTAGCCAAAGGACATGCTTCAAGTGTTGGAGGATGCCTTTAGCACACCCGATGATGTGGAGAGGTACAAGACTAGTTGTGCCATCTTTAACGTCAAAATACGGGATGGTGCCTCTATCACTGATCATGTATTATACATGATTGAGCTGATGGAATGATTGAGCAAGCTCGGCTTTCCCTTGCATGAGCAGCTTGGGAAAGATGCAATACTAAACTCACTGCCCAAGTCTTATCTCCCATTCCTCACTCATTATAGAATGACAAAGCCTGAAGTAAACTACCACGGGTTACTGGGGTTGCTTCAGAACTTTGAGAAGGATCACCAACTCCACAAGGAGTCGGTGAACTTGTGGGAGGTTCATCTTCTGGTTCTCGACCCTGTTGCCTAGCTATGCAACCCAAGAGGGGGGGTGAATTGGGTTTTAAAAAAATTTTAAGCTTAACTAATAACTTATGAAAAGTGTTTGTCAAAAGCTAAATGAATGAGGAGAAAGACTTTAGTTCAAGATTAATTACTTAAAGCAAGAATGCAAGAAAATAATGAAGAGTTAAAGAGAAGCAATAATGCACACCACAAACACAAGGATTTATAGTGGTTCGGTGCCAACCTTGCACCTACATCCACTCCCCAAGCTCCTACTTGGGAATTCCAATCCACTATACTTGTATTCAACCCGAATACAAACGTCGAAAACTCCGACACTAGCTATCCCAAGCTAGTCCACTTATTTCTCGGGTACAAGCCAACCCAATACACTCCGATTTCAGGTTCGAATCAACCTTCCCTTATTTTGGAACCCCTCCAAAATAAAAACAATTACTCACAAAGAGTAAAACAGTTTATAGCACAAATAAGTACAAGAAAAACTCCTTTAATGAGCGAATATAACTTTAAATACACTTTACTCAAGTGAAGAAGCCCCTTTTGGATTTCCTCAAAGTGGATGAAGAATTGAATGAACGCTTGAGGAGTTGGTGAGCTTTGATTGAAGGCTTCTTGAAGGCTTTAAATGAGCTCTTGATTAGGACTGAAAAGTTGGCTTGAGAAACCCTCTCTTTTGAATGCTCTTGAAAGCTCTCTTGAATGCTCTTCAAATCTCTTTCTTTCTCTTCTTAATGTCTTGCTTATCTCTTGTCAATCTCTTTCTTATTTTCCACCTTTTTGAAATCTTTTATAGCTTTAAGAAATAGAGAAAAATATTCTAGGCAGAAAAAGAGCCGTTAGAGCACATTAAATGAGCATTAAAAGCAACTAAAACGGGTTAAAAACTAGCCGTTGCAGACAAATCCCATCGCAGGGGTCGACTCATGAGTCGACTCATGCCTCAGGGGTCGACTCATGAGTCGACCTCTGTTGCAACAACCAGAAATTGGATTTCTGGAATTTTTGGCCCAAACATGCAGGAGTCGACTCATGAGTCGACTCATGCCTTGTGGGTCGACTCATGAGTCGACTCACAGGTCGTGTCAAGCCAAAAATCCAGCGTGCCAACAGAAATTTCAGCGTGCCAAGCTGCTCATTATGCCATGAGCTGACTCATGAGTCGACTCATGGAATTCAAACATGCATAACTTCAAAAATACAAGTCCAAAAATAATAAAATTTTTACCAATAGATCACAAATCTTTTGTTCTACCAAATGATACTATTAAATCAGGGTTTTGGTAAAATTATGATTTTGCCCCTTAAGAGCACAAAGACATTTTCAAATAAAAAATATTGGTGCCCCTTCAATTTGCTTTGTAATCATCAAAATCAATCTTGGAGCAACAATCTCTTCCTTTTTGATGATGACAAAACACTTGAACAAAAGCATTTATGTGAATCATGAATTTCAAAAGGATGCATTATAAGTGCATATGCTTGAAAAGAGTATTGATTCTTTTGGCATGTGATACAAATGGTCATATGCATAAATAGTTTGCCCATTTGCTTAAAGATTTGAAAATTTGCTCATTGGATTATGTGATTTTGGTGTTAGAGCAGAAAATTTATTTTTGTTATCAGAGCAAGCTGTATTTTGAAAAAATTTAGTTTTAGTATCAGAGCAAAAAATAATTAGGTGTGCCAATGCATGTCTAAGAGTTAATCTGAAAAGTGTATCAGAGCATTTTAAACTTAAGATTTATCAGAGCAAGTAAGAATTTTACAATGTATCAGAGCAAGTTAAGAATTTTAAGATGTATCAGAGCAAGTTAAATTTCTTAAGATGTATCAAAGCAAGTTAGAATTTTAAAGCATATCAGAGCATATTTAAATTTTTAAAGCAAATCAGAGCATATGTAAAGAAGTAATTTAAAAGGTTGCTCATTTGCATTGTACTTAGCATTTTACTTTTGATATTGTTCTTTAAATTCTCCAATTCATTCATTAATTTCTCATAATTTGTAGTTTTGCTTTTGATGGGTTGCTTTTTCTTTCTCATAATTTATGGTTTTGCTTTTGATGGATTTCTTTTTCTTTAATTTCTCCCCCTTTTTGACATCATCAAACATGGTTAACTCCCCCTCTTTTTTTGAATATGTTTTCTCTTTAATACTTTTAGTGCTAATCATTAATGTTTGCTCCCCCTTAATACAGCAATCATTAACAGCAATCATCAACAAAGAGAAGCAGTTTCAACAAGGGAATATATATAACCAAAAGATGATCATTACAAAGAGTAGATATATAAGTGAAAGATAATTAAAACCATAATTATTTCAATACATATTTCATAATATAAAAGTCAACTAGCTAATGTCAATACATGGCCCCAAAATATAGATCCTAGACAGAACAAGACACTGACACCTAGGATCTAGTAAAGATCATGACTAGAAGGATCGGAGTCGTCAGATATGGGATGAGGAGCTGATGGATCTTGACCAGAAGTGCGTCCTCTACCCCGTCTGCCTCTGGCACGAGCAGGAGAGCGAGATGAACTAGGAGGCTGAGAACGCTGCGAGGCCAAGGACTGGATAGAAAGAGTGAGTCTGATGGAATTAAGTACGTTCAGTGCTCTGATACCAGACTGAAGTAGAGCAGTGAACTGAGTGGATGCATGCTCACTCGATCCTCGGATCTCTCTCCTCAGTAACTCATATCCACCCTCCAGTGCACCTCTGAGCCTACCAGCCTCTGCAGTAAGGTCTGTGACCTCAATAGTAGACTCCTGTGGCTGAGGATGGGCCAAAGCTAGGACTTGCCCCTGCAAGTCAAGAACTCTGCTAGTCAGTCTCCAAACGGTGTCCTCAAGCTGCTGAATCTGGATAGACTGATCTGATATCATCTGAAACACAGTGGAGATATGGAGAGTCATGGTCTGATCAGATGAAGTGGCCCCTGGTGCAAATGTAGTACTGCTCCACTGACTAGATAGCAAAGAAGCCACACGCTGTGATATCTGCTCGATCTGATCATCAGCCAGTCTGAACTCTGATGGAGGTGCTCTGCTCTCTGGCTGATGTACTGGTGTGGGCATCCTGGTGAACTCTGAAGGGCCAGCCTCTGGATCTGGAATGAACTGGATATCTGGTGATGCTGCCCTGAAGTCATGGATAGGAGATGATGGACCTTCTTCTTCAGCTCTGTCTTCAGCTCTGTCCTCAGCTCTCTCCTCAGCTCTCTCCTCAGAACCCTTGATCCAACCACCATCAATCTTTGTAAAACCCATTCGGTGCAGGGTGTGTTGGTTGAAGGTGTCTACATGAGAGAGCTTAGTAGATGCCTCCCCCTCACAGCTAACTCCAAACCTCCTAAAAACTCGAGTAAGGGCCATACCAAAAGGCAAGTGTGCCTTGGATCTGTTCAAAGTCTCTCTCATGGCCTCTATCATTAGTGCAGGGAGGTTCAGGGGGGTTTGAGTGATAACATGAAACATAATACAAATATCTCTACTGGAAAGTAGATCATGCCTACCACTCCTAGGGAAGAAGAGCTTCGTCACCAACTGATGTAGGATCCTCATCTCAATAGACAAAATCTTTGCTTCCAATTTATTTAAACTCCCTGAGTAGGCTCCCCCTAGAATAACACTGATCCCCTCTTCCTTTACTGGGAGTTCCATATAAGAGTAACCCTCACTTGGCAAATGTAGTATTTCTCCCAATATACTAGGATCTAAACAAATATCAACACCCTTGACTGTTGAAGTCACTGACCCATTCCCATAATGCAAATTCCGATAAAATTCTCTGACTAGGTCTACATAAGTGACTTCCTTAAGAGAGCAGTAGAAACCCCATCCTTGGTTTTTAATTTTAGTTCCAAAAGTAAAACCCTCTTTTTCAAAGAACCGAAAATCCACATTCTTTCCGGTTTCAACTTTCCTATCAGATAGAGGATTCTTACTGGGGCTAAGGGATGATTGAGAAGGACCTTGAGCTGACACAGAAGTCGGAGTGGGAGCAGTGGAGGACTGAGCAGCTTGCCTTTTCCTTCGGACATTTTCTTCTAGCTCACGGACCGACTTTCTTCTTTGTGGAAGCTTCATCTTCGGAGCCATATTCACCACAGTAGCAGGTAGAGAGACTTGGAGGATCAAGTGGATGAGTGGAAGAAGGATTATAAAAGAATGGAGAGGGATTTTGGTGGAGAGAAGAGGCGGATTAGAGAAGAACGGAGGAGTGCTAGGGCACGCTCCAACCATTTCAAACAAAGGGAGAAAGCATGAAAATCCCTTTTCCCAGGTGGCGATTTATGGAGGAGAGGAGAAGGGAGAAGAACCTTGAGCTAGATCCTCGGTTTTGGAGAGAATGGAAATGGGGAAGTCAGTTTTTGGAAGGAGGAAGATGAAAGGATGAGTCGGCTCACGAACAAGATCCCAAATAAAAAGAAGGAGCCCGTGGGAAGTTGGAAAAAAAATTACAAGTTTGCCATGGGGTCGACTCAAGGGGGTCGACTCATGAAGCTCAAAAATTCAGAAAAAATACGAATAAATTCCAAAAAAATTTGAAATTTTGGGAGAAAGAATTTTGCTCAAAGACAAGTTTTGAAAATGATAAACTTGAGCTTTTGGGATCAAGATAGATGTTGGAAATTGAGCTCTAAGAATTTTTGACATCAATTCTTTGGAAATTGAGAAATATTTAGGCATATGGATCAAGAATTCCTAGATTTCTCCTAATTTTACAGAATCTGTCCTCACTAAGGGCCTTTGTAAAGATATCAGCTAATTGATTTTCAGTGCAAACATATTCAAGAATTATATTTTTATTTTGAACATGTTCTCTTATAAAGTGATATCTTATTTCAATATGTTTGGATCTTGAATGTTGAATTAGATTTTTAGATAGATTTATGGCACTTGTGTTGTCACATCTTATTGGTGTTTCATTAAGTTTGATTCCAAAGTCTTCGAGTTGTTGCTTAATCCACAAGATTTGAGCACAACAACTTCCGACTGCAATGTATTCGGCCTCAGCCGTAGACAGTGCTACCGAATTTTATTTCTTGCTAAACCAGGAGATTAGGTTAACTCCAAGAAATTGGCAAGTTCCACTTGTGCTTTTTCTATCTAATTTACATCCAGCAAAATCAGCATCTGAATATCCTAATAAATCAATTTGTGAGTCCTTAGAGTACCATAACCCTAGAGTTTGAGTACCATTCAAGTATCTAAGGATTCTTTTAACAGCATTCAAATGAGATTCTTTAGGATTAGATTGATATCTAGCACATAAACAAACACTAAACATGATATCAGGCCTACTTGCAGTTAAATATAATAATGATCCAATCATACCTCTATAGTATTTTAAGTCTACACATTTACCTTCATCATCCTTGTCAAGCTTACATGAGGGGCTCATGGGTGTGCCAATAGGTTTGGAGTTCTCCATTCCAAATCTTTTGAGTAGTTCCTTGGTGTACTTGCTTTGGGTGATGGAGATTCCCTCTTTTGTTTGTTTGATTTGAAGTTCGAGAAAGAAGGTAAGTTCTCCCATCATGCTCATCTCGAATTTTCCCTGCATGAGCTTAGCAAAGTCTTGATAAAGAGATTCATTAGTAGACCCAAAAATTATATCATCAACATAAATTTGTATAATTAACATATCATTTTGATTTCTTTTAATAAAGAGGGTTGTATCTACATTGCCTCTTGAAAAACCATTGTTTAGTAAGAATTTGCTTAGTCTATCATACCAAGCCCTAGGTGCTTGTTTTAATCTATATAAAGTTTTATTTAATTTAAAAATATGATCAGAAAAAATATGATTTTCAAATCCTGGGGGTTGTTCTACATAGACTTCTTCAGCAATATATCCATTTAAAAATACACTTTTGACATCCATTTGAAATAATTTGAATTTCATAAAGCAAGCATACGCAAGTAGAAGTCTAATGGCTTCTAATCTAGCAACAGGTGCAAAGATTTCATCAAAATCAATTCCTTCTTCTTGATTATATCTTTTAGCAACCAGTCTTGCTTTATTTCTAATTACATTACCATGCTCATCTAATTTGTTTCTAAAGACCCATTTTGTGCCAATTTTTGAATAATTTTTAGGTCTTGATACTAAGGTCCAAACATTATTTCTTTCAAATTGATTAAGTTCCTCTTGCATTGCATTAATCCAATTATGATCATTTTCAGCTTCTTCAATAGTTTTTGGTTCAAGTTGAGATACAAAAGCACAATGATTAAATATATCTCTAAGTGAAGAACGAGTTTTCACCCCATGCATAGGATCACCAATAATTAACTCCTTAGGGTGGTTATGAACATACCTCCATTCCTTGGGTAGGTCATTTGTACCTTGAGGTTGTTCTTGAATTTCTTCATCTCTCTCATCTTGTTTGTCTTCTTGATCCTCGTCCTCTGGAGTTGTTGAATCTTTCAAAGTGATCTCCTTCATTCCTTCTATTAGTGGATCTGCATCATCAACACCCTCATTCTTCCATGAAGGAAGATCGTTAGATTCATCAAAAACAATATGTATGGACTCCTCAACTACTAAAGTTCTTTTGTTAAAAACTCTAAAAGCTTTACTAGTGGAAGAGTAACCCAGAAAGATTGCTTCATCTGATTTTGCATCAAATTTATCAAGTCTTTCTTTACCATTATTTAATACAAAACATCGGCAACCAAAAATATGAAAATATGCAATATTTGATTTTCTTCCTTTCCAAAGTTCATAGGGGGTTTTCTTTAAAATTTGTCTAATCAAAGCATGATTTAAAATGTAACATGCTGTGTTAATTATTTCTGCCCAAAAATATCTTGGAAGGTTGCTTTCACAAAGCATGGTACGGGCCATTTCTTCTAAGGTTCTGTTTTTCCTTTCAACTACCCCATTTTGTTGGGGTGTCCTAGGAGCAGAGAAGTTATGGCCAATTCCATTTTCATCACAAAAATTTTCAAAGTCTTGATTTTCAAATTCAGTTCCATTATCACTTCTAATATTTTGAATTGAAAATCCTTTTTCATTAGTGACTTTTCGGTGAAATTTAGTGAAAATATGAAAAGTTTCATCTTTGTGTGCCAAAAAGAAAACCCAAGTAAAACGAGAGTAATCATCTATAATTACAAAACCATATCGTTTTCCTCCTAGACTAGTGGTTCTAGTTGGTCCAAATAAGTCCATATGCAAAAGCTCTAAAGGTCTAGAAGTTGAAACAATATTTTTGGATTTAAATGAAACTCTAGTTTGTTTACCTAGTTGGCATGCATCACAAATTCTATCTTTTTCAAAATCAGTTTAGGCAAGCCAAGAACTAATTCTTTCTTAATTAATTTTGAAAGAGAATGCATGCTAATGTGTGCAAGTCTATGATGCCAAAGCCAACTAGTCTCATTAACTTTAGCATTCAAGGATACTAGGCATTGCATGTCTATTTTGGCTAAATCATTTAAATCTACCATATAAACATTGCCATGTCTATGTCCTATAAATTTAATGCCATCATTAATAAGACTAGTCACAATGCAAACAGATGATTCAAAAACAACTTTATACCCTTTATCACAAAATTGACTAATGCTAAGTAAGTTATGCTTTAAACCTTTAACTAACA
Organism: Elaeis guineensis; assembly: GCF_000442705.2. Taxonomy (NCBI): domain Eukaryota; kingdom Viridiplantae; phylum Streptophyta; class Magnoliopsida; order Arecales; family Arecaceae; genus Elaeis; species Elaeis guineensis. Next base: position 60,156,064 of record NC_025994.2, read on the forward strand.
AAATATTTTCAATGTATTTGGAGGGAGTGATACCAATGTTACCTATCCCGATGATCTTTCCTTTGCCATTATCTCCAAAGGTGACCATCCCTCCATCCTTAGCATCAAGCGTGATGAATTGTGATTCATCACCAGTCATGTGTCTCGAGCATCCACTGTCAAGATACCATTTTCTGTTTCCTCCTTGGGATGCTAGACACACCTGCAAGCAAAAGTCAAGTTTTTGTTTTAGGTACCCAAGCTTTCTTGGGTCCTTTTTGGTTAGTCAAAATGGTTCCTTTTGGAACCCATATTTTTTTTATAGTTGTGTTTGCAGATTTGTTAAAGAGGCAAGTGTATGATTTATGTCCTACTCTACCATATTTGAAACAAGTAATATTGGTAGATTTGTTACTTGAATAGTTTACATAAATATTTTTCAGAAATTTTTGTTTCTTCAAGGGGTTATAGCCAAGTCCAGCCTTATCATATACGGCTTTTTGATTATCAAGAATCATATTTAGTTTGTTTGAACTTAAGGTGAACTTATATACTATAGGTTTTAGCTTGTTAATTTCATTCTTTAAGCTTTGATTTTCTTGAAGCAAGGTGGATTTTTCAATTGAAAGGCTTTCAGCTTGTTTCACTAAGGACTAATTTTTCAATTTCAGTTCTTTGTTTTTCATCCCTAGTTTCTTTAATTCATCAATTAAATCATAGAATGCTTCATACAATTCTTCAAATGTAAATTCACTAGGGGTTTCAGAAATTACCTCATTTTTGTGTGCCATAAGGCACAGGTTGGCTTGTTCGATTGAGGTTTCTTCATCGGAGCTTGAGTCATTACTCGCACTCCATGTGGCCATCATTGCCTTCTTCTTGAACTTTTTGGGACCTTTCTTCAGTTGTGGACATTCGGATTTGAAATATCCCGGCTTCTTGCACTCGTAGCAGATAAGGGGTTGATCTTTCTCTTTCTCTTTGCTTTGTTCCCCTTTTGTGAATGGCCTCTTTCTCATCCCCTGTTTCCTTTTTCTTAGAAATTTCTTGAATCTCCGGGTGATGAGTGCCATCTCTTCATTCTGTTCTTCATCTTCTGTGTCATCAGTTTCTTCATCAGGAGAAGCTGTGGATTTGAGGGCAATGGTTCTTTTCTTTTTGACTTCATCCTCTTGATGTTGCTTCATGCTTAGCTCATGAGTCATCAAAGATCCAAGAAGCTCTTCTAGAGGTAGAGTGTTCAAGTCCTTCGCTTCTTGGATAGCAGTCACCTTGGCTTCCCAAGTTCTTGGCAATGACCTGAGAATCTTTCTTACAAGCTCACTGTTAGTATAGGACTTGCTAAGACTCTTTAAACCATTAATTATATCAGTAAAGCGAGTAAACATTACAGTTATGGACTCATCATGCTCCATTTTAAACAATTCATATTTATGCACAAGCATGTTTATTTTAGACTCTTTTACTTGATTTGTTCCCTCATGGGTTACTTCTAACCTATCCCATATTTCTTTAGCAGATGAACAAGTAGAAATGCGATTAAATTTGTTAGCATCAAGAGCACAATAAAGTACATTCATTGCTTTAGCATTTAATTATGCCAATTTCTTATCAACCTCATCCCATTCTTTCTCGGGTTTGGTTGACTCTTCACCATCTATAATTTTAGTGGGTGTGTGAGGACCATTCACTATGATACTCCATATATCATAGTCGAGTGCTTGTATGAATATCTTCATCCGAGCTTTCCAATAGGTGTAATTAGACCCATTGAAAAGTGGAAGTCGGTTGGTGGATTGCCCCTCGGCTAGAGAAGTACCGACATGGGTTGCCATAGATCTTTGGCTCTTTGATTATTTAGATCAAAGAAGGGCTAGAGCACTGGGCTCTGATACCACTTGTTGCCCAGCTATGCAACCCAAGAGGGGGGGTGAATTGGGTTTTAAAAAAATTTTAAGCTTAACTAATAACTTATGAAAAGTGTTTGTCAAAAGCTAAATGAATGAGGAGAAAGACTTTAGTTCAAGATTAATTACCTAAAGCAAGAATGCAAGGAAATAATGAAGAGTTAAAGAGAAGCAATAATGCACACCACAAACACAAGGATTTATAGTGGTTCGGTGCCAACCTTGCACCTACATCCACTTCCCAAGCTCCTACTTGGGAATTCCAATCCACTATACTTGTATTCAACCTGAATACAAATATCGGAAACTCCGACACTAGCTATCCTAAGCTAGTCTACTTATTTTCCGGTTACAAGCCAACCGAATACACTCCGATTTCAGGTTCGGATCAACCTTCCCTTATTTTGGAACCCCTCCAAAACAAAAACAATTACTCACAAAGAGTAAAACAGTTTATAGCATAAATAAGTATAAGAAAAACTCCTTTAATGAGCGAATATAACTTTAAATACACTTTACTCAAGTGAAGAAGCCCCTTTTGGATTTTCTCAAAGTGGATGAAGAATTGAATGAACGCTTGAGGAGTTGGTGAGCTTTGATTGAAGGCTTCTTGAAGGCTTTAAATGAGCTCTTGATTAGGACTGAAAAGTTGGCTTGAGAAACCCTCTCTTTTGAATGCTCTTGAAAGCTCTCTTGAATGCTCTTCAAATCTCTTTCTTTCTCTTCTTAATGTCTTGCTTATCTCTTGTCAATCTCTTTCTTGTTTTCCATCTTTTTGAAATCTTTTATAGCTTTAAGAAATAGAAGAAAATATTTTAGGCAGAAAAAGAGCCGTTAGAGCATATTAAATGAGCATTAAAAGTAACTAAAATGGGTTAAAAACTAACCGTTGCGGACAAATCCCGTCGCAGGGGTCGACTCATGCCTCAGGGGTCGACTCATGAGTCGACCTCTGTTGCAACAACCAAAAATTGGGTTTCTGGAATTTTTGGCCCAAACATGCAGGAGTCGACTCATGAGTCGACTCATGCCTTGTGGGTCGACTCATGAGTCGACTCACAGGTCGTGCCAAGCCAAAAATCCAGCATGCCAACAGAAATTTCAGCGTGCCAAGCTGCTCATTGTGCCATGAGCTGACTCATGAGTCGACTCATGGAATTCAAACATGCATAACTTTAAAAATACAAGTCCAAAAATAATGAAATTTTTACCAATAGATCACAAATCTTTTGTTCTACCAAATGATACTATTAAATCAGAGTTTTGGTAAAATTACGATTTTTCCCCTGAAGAGCACAAAGACTTTTTCAAATAAAAAATATTGGTGCCCCTTCAATCTGCTTTGTAATCATCAAAATCAATCTTGGAGCAACAGACCCTTTGAGAAAGGGAAGAAGAACAAGAAGAAGAAAGTGAAGAAGGTGCAAGTTCAGGCTGGGACATCAGTGTAGGGCCAAACCAGAAAAATCAAGCCCGATAAGAGTCTATTCTACTGGCAAGCATCCTAAATTAGATAGTGTGTCAGATATCTACTTATAGCACTTTAGGCTAGGTTATATAAATAAGAACAGAATAAACAGGTTGACTTAAGAGGAAATCCTTGAAGTCAGTAATTGTGAATCACTTTCAACCTGTGAGTCCTGTCTTCTTGGTAAAATGATCAAGTCACCTTTTACTGAAAAAGGTGAGAGAGCTATTGAGCTCTTGGGCCTAGTACATACTGATGTATGCGGGCCCATGAGCATAAGTACTAGAGGTAGATATTTCTACTTCATAACTTTCACGGATGATCTATCCAGATATGGATATGTCTATCTGATGAAACATAAGTCGGATTCATTTGAAATGTTCAAACGATTCCGAAGTGAAGCAGAAAAATAAATTGGAAAGAGCATTAAAACTCTTCGATCTGATCGAGGAGGAGAATATCTTTCTAGTGAGTTTCTCACATATCTAAGAAAGAATGGGATTCTCTCCCAATAGACTCCTCCAAGAACACCACAGCATAATGGTGTGTCTGGAAGGAGAATCAGACTCTGTTACACATTGTCCGATCCATGATGGATTTTGCCAGCTTGCCGATATCCTTTTGGGGATATGCACTCGAATCGGCCTATTATCTATTAAATAGGATTTCAAGTAAGTCTATAATTAAGACTTCATATGAGATATGGACAGGGCGTAAGCCAGCACTTTCATACCTTAGGGTCTGGGGGTGCCCAGCCTATGTTAAACGATTAGTCACAGACAAACTTGGACCTAGGTCTGACAAATGCACATTCATCGGGTATCCCAAAGAGACCAAAATATATTTTTTCTACCATGCTGATAAACAAAAGGTGTTCATCAATCTTAAGGCAATCTTTTTAGAAAAGAGTTTCTTGGTGAAGGAACTGTTGCCTCTAAGGTTGAACTTGATGAAGTTGAACTGGTAGAAGGACCGACACCAATAGCTGAACCTGAATCAAATTTGATTAGATCAGATCCGGAACCCAATGTACCTGCACCATTAAGATGATCTGGTAGAGTACTGCATCAGCTAGATAGATACTACGGTTTCTTGATTCGAGACGGTGATCCCATCAAACTTGATGAGAATGATGAGGATCCGATCACCTATATGGATGCAATGCAGAGATCTAATTCTGAGAAATGGTTTGAAGCTATGAAATCTAAAATAGAGTCCATGAAGGTCAACGATGTATGGACATTGGTTGACCCACCTGAAGGGGTTAAACCCATTGGATGTAAATGGGTGTTCAAAAGAAAAAGGGGTGCAGACGGAAAGGTGGAGACCTATAAAGCCCGTCTGGTTGCCAAGGGGTATCATCAACTTTATGGTATTGACTATGATGAGATATTTTTCCTTATGACAATGCTCAAATCCATTCAGATAATGCTTACAATAGCTGCGCATTTAGATTATGAGATCTGGCAAATGGATGTAAAGATAGCTTTCCTGAATGAAGAGCTGACCGAAGAGGTGTAAATGATACAACCTGAGGAGTTTACATCCACAGATGAGTCCAAGGTGTGCAAGCTTCAGAGATCCATTTATGGATTGAAGCAAGCTTCTCGGAGTTGGAATATGCATTTTGATAAGGTGATCAAAATATATAGCTTCATCAAGAATGTAGAAGAGCCCTGCATCTATAAATGGGCAAATGGTCCAGTTGTGGTATTCCTTGTTTTGTATGTGGATGGCATTCTCTTAATTGAGAATGACATCCCCGTACTACAGAAAATAAAAATTTGGTTGTCATCACAATTCTCCATGAAGGACTTGGGTGAAGCATCGTACATCTTAGGGATCAAGATCTATAAGGATAGATCTAAAAAAATGCTTGGGTTATCCCAGTCCACGTACATAGACACTGTGCTGAAGAGGTTCAGCATGGAGAATTTCAAGAAGGGCTATCTATCGATAGGCCATGGAATTTCTCTCTCTAAGAAGGATTGTTCGACAACTCCTGAAGAGAGAGAGCATATGAGTAGAGTCCCATATGCTTCGATCGTGGGATCTATCATGTATGCTGTGACATATACAAAACCAGATGTGGTATACTCACTAGGAGTAGTGAGTAGATACCAATCTGATCCTGGAGAAAACCATTAGAAAGTGGTTAAAGCCATCCTTAAGTATTTGAGAAATATTAAGGACCAATGGTTGGTTTATGGTGAGTCAGATCTAAAACTTGTGGGGTTCACAAACTCTAGCTTTCAATCTGACTATGATGACAGTAGAAGCGTGTTGGTTTATATCTTTACTTTGAATGGTGGATCCATCTACTGGAAGAGTTTCAAACAGCATACTATGGCAGACTCTGTTTGTGAAGCAAAGTACATCGTAGCATCAGATGCCATGAAGGAAGCTATGTGGCTAAGAAAATTCATCATCGAGCTCGGAGTAGCACCCTCCCTCGATGGTTCAGTCCTGCTCTACTGCGACAGCACTGGTGCCATAGCTCAGGCGAAGGAAAGGAGAACCTGGTCGACCACTTCACTAAAGCCCTGGTAATAATGGAGTTCGACAATCACAAGTCAAAGATGGGTATTAGATACTATGTCGAGTGGCTTTAGGACAAGTGGGAGTTGTTGAAAAATATATCCCAAAAGCCAATCGTCAAGTTGTTGACGGTTGAGCAACCAAGTATGGTAATTGATTTGCTAATAAATAAAATATATTTAGTATTTTCATCATAAGCTTTCATCTTCTAATAAACTCCATTGTTATGATGAAGTCCTTAGGACTATTCAGATTCGATAAAGAGAGGATTTATCGATTAGTCCATAAAACTGTTCACGACCAAATGATAGGCTGTTAATAAGGACGATAGCTTTTTATCGAGCATAGGTCACTATAGGCCATATGGGTTGGTTGTCCTCTTAACCAAAGAGTGTGGAGATACTAGTATGGCATACAGGTGAGATGTAAGGGTACATCATCATTGAACATGACCAACTCCAGAGCATTCTGCTATCGAGAATGTCTCTGATGGGATATAGGTATAAGGGTCCTTTAGACCTGAGATCGCCTCAGTGACTTGCAAGCAACTCACTATGCTTTGGTACTGGACTAACTAAATTTTTAATTCAGTGATGGAAGGCTACTGGGCATAGTCAAGTACTTACGAAGTCAGAGTGTGATCGAGATGGGATTGACCACTCCAAGAGTTGGAGAAGAATGAGTCACTGTATTTCAATTTAGCAAAACCTTGGCTAGGATAATCCATCAGATGGATTTGATATTTTGAAATACAATGTGGACAACCTGATTAGAGTTGACAGTTGAACTCTGAGGTATTCTATGATCATTTTGGTCAAGGAGATGAATTATATGAAAACTATATCTGCATGGGTTCTAAGGATGTTGTTCTACACATTCGACCTATCCGATCGTCGAGTACCATTGCTTGATGGTCACTTCGATTGGTATAAGAATTTATTTCTATACTATCGACTTAGATTTGGACCTATGAGGTCACACACATTAGAGTTCATGATCCGATCGGATGGTTGATCAACGATTAAGAATCGTTCTAGGGTTAAATGATCAATACGATTGACATTTAACCTAGTGCAAGTATTGCAGGAGGATCGATTAGCAATTTGATTGCTAATTGGCTTAATTTGATTAAGCCAATGGGCTTAAATTAAGTTTAATTGAATATGATTTAATTAGATTTAGTTTGGACTTGATTGGATCAAGTCCAATTGGTTTATTGGATAAGCCAAGTGCAAAGAAAAAATTAGTCCTAGTTCAATTAGGACTTGGGTCAACCTAATTTTAATTTGATTAGAAAATTAAATTAGATTTAAATCTAATTTAATCTGATTAAATTAGGTTCTTAATTGAATTAAGACCTATTTTAATTGGGTTGATCTAATTTTGATTTGATTTGATTTGAAAAACCAAATTAAAACAGGTCATAAGATAGAATCCTAGTAAGACTAGGATTCCATCTTGCGCCACATAAGCCCCCCCACGCTCTCTCTCTTATTCCATGCCAATCCCCTCTTATTTTGTATGACAAAAGCTCTCTCCTAGGTCTTTCCCACATTCAAAAGGCTTCCTCTCTTCTTTCATACATGAAAAGTGGTTATGGATCAAATCAAAGTAGGAATAAGTTTGAATTTCAAATTCTATGAGATAGAGTTTTAGAAATCCAAAACTCTTTCCTTTTTGCACCAAATTTATCCAATTTTTTTCGAAGATTTTTGTGACTTTTAAGGCACATATTGTGCACCCTTTTCTAGTGGTCCATGCATGAAAATAAGGAGGAGGTGCCCAAGAGTTGGGCGCCCCTTATCTTGCCATGTTTGGATAAGCCTTGCTAGGTATTTGACCTAGACAAGGACTCTATCATATCTCCCTCTATAAAATGAGTTTTTTTATAAAATTTTTGAAGAATACAGAGATTTGAGAGATCTTTGGGGCATCTAAAAATTAGAGAGAAAAACTTTGAGTCATGGAGATATAATAGACACAAGATAGGATGTCTAGGAGAGAGTAAAGAGAAGAAGAAGAGGGTCTTCTTCTAGGGTTGTTAGTTTCATCTCTTCCCTTCCTCCATCTTGAGTTTCTTGAGAGTGTCTCAAATTTGAAACTCCTCCTTCTACTTTTCATCTTTGGAAGAGTCTAAATCAAAAAGAAAGAGGCACCTGATTAACCATCGAAAAAGGATCAACGCAGTACTAGCATACTGTGCTAATTTCCTAGAGCAGGACTTCTGATCGAGATTTGTGGGCTCGTGTGGATGACTCCTAGAGGCTAAACATGTGTACGGCTTGCAACATCATCCTCAAGCCCGATCAGCAAGGTTAGAACGTCTAACTTGCAAGGTAATAGATCTGATCTATTGTTTAATACATATATTAGATATAGTATAGAAACATGTTGATATGATCAACATGTAGTTCATGCTCTATATATTTTAATTTTTAATTTAATACTATATAATAATCATGTAATAGAATCTTAAATCTAGGGATTCTCTAGTTTTAGAAAATAAATTTTGATTTATTTTAGTCTTCCGCTGCTGATCTTGAAAAAGTTTCAAGATCTAACCCTGAAATCCTAGATCTGGTTCCTTCAAGAGTAAGTGTGAATACTAAAAAAGAGTTTCTATGAGATTCATAAATGAACTCGAGTTAGGCTAATTTAGTATATGACTAACAATGGGGTTTGACGAGTTCTCCATGACCTCCGTCAAGTTGGAACTCTCGATAGAGAGATTGTATCACACGATAACTGCACCTAGGGGTTCACCTTTCTGTTCTCTGAGTTACCACTATATATTACTAGATATCACTGGTGGATCATGAGAACTCACTAAGATCATTTTTGGATCAATGATCTTTGTTGAGGTGAGTTGGAATCGTTTCAACCTATTGAAAAGAGTTTCGATGATACTATGATGGAGATTACGGTATGTCTCACTACCAGATAGAATAGAACCTGAGAGGTCACATACAAAAAGAGTATGACCTGATCAATAGCTTGGATCATATTTGAATTATCAATTGGATTGATAGTTAGAATATTAGAAACTACTAATTTTTAAGCATTACAGTTTTGGCAGCTGCTAATTGTTAGCACAAAAAATTAATTATAATTTTTATAATTTTTTTTGGGATGATTAAATTATGAATTAAGTTTTAATTAATTTAAATTAGATTTAATTTAATTAATTTAATTTATTTTAATATTAATTGAATTTAATTATCCAAATCGGATTTGGATTTCAAGCCTGATTGGATCAGACTTGACAATCTTTTCGATTTCAGCTCGTTTCGGACTCGATTTGAATCTGATTGAGCTCTATTTGAATCAGATGAACCATGACTCAGAGAGTTCAAGTTCTTTGAGACTTCTTTCTAAAAACCACATCAAAAAGAGAATAGGTATTATTTTTCTCATCCTTCTTTGTTCACATGCGTGAAAGGAGAGGGGGCGCCAATAGTTGGCACCCTACCTTATCTGGAAGTCTTTTTCATCTAATTTTTTTTTATTTGAATTTGATTCAAAATAAGATAGAAATCTATTGATTGGGGTGTGGAAGTTTTTTTTTGTGTGTGACAAAAAAAATTGGGGAAAGCTGGACGTGCGCTAATTGTGAGTTTTTAATTTCTTTCTTGAAATGCAACATATCTCCACCATTTCTAATTTTTGTTTTGCTTTCAACACTTAGATCAAATAAGATTTGATCTTTTAGGGTGTGATGAGGTTGGTGTGTGTGAGAAAAAAAATATGGTGTGACAAAAACAAGAGAGGGTGTGAGGTCTTTGACGTGAAGGTGAGAGGGCTTCTTTCTTACATCTTCCATTCCTTCCCAATGCCTCCTCCTCCCTTCTACCCTTCATCCAACATCCAGATCTGATAGAGATCAGATCTAAGATGAGAAAAGAGAGAGAAAAAGAGAAGAAGAAGGATTTTCTTTTCTTCATGGTAATCTGATTCAGATCCTATCAGATCTGCATGAAAGAGTTTGCGCAGCGATCTGCTTCTTTAAGATCTGAAAGAAGAGATCAAGATCCATGGATGAAGAGGGAGATCTGCAAGGTGCTAGCACACCAGTGGTCTCGGTGCTCTGATCAGGTAGCTCCGTGTGGTTACCAGTAGAGGTCGAACACATGCGCGGCTACGATTAGAACCTGGGACATCTATAGGATCCGAGGTAGAGATCCGATCTCTATTTTGTTTTATTTTTCTAACAAGTTATTTTTCTATTTCAGACATCAAATCGTGGGTACATATTCATATCAAGATTTTTATTTTATTTTTAAATTTAATTGATATATGAATAAATTAAAATTATTTTAATTTATTTATTTCTGCTACGTAGATGTCTAGAAAAAATTTTGAACTACACATACAAAACCATAGCATTCTCTAACAGTGCTATCAGAGCATAGGTCTGATACGAATGTGAAACTTTCTCAGATCTGATATCTGATTTATAGAAATTAGATCTAAAAGTTAGTTAGATGATCACATCATTCTGAAATAAGATTGCCCTGGCATAATCCCTGTTATACTGAACAGTTGTCCTAGAACGATGTAGAACATCGATTAAGGTTAGATCTGATTTTTCTACATGCTGTGATATGATTATAGGATTATTTTAGATCTAAAATATTTAATCTAAAATAAATCATTTATTATTCAATCTAAAATTGATTTTAGATCTGAATATTTTAATTTGGGTGTAATTTAAATCTAGTATGGTTTGCTGAAAGTTTTCTTACATGCATAGAATCAATGTTATCATTCATATGTTTGATATGTAAAAGATATATTGATCTAATTTTTTAATTGATTACATATGTGATATATTAAATTAAATTTCCAGTAGCTTATAATCGAATTGGGATAGTCACCATCACCGTCCGGTCATAAGATGATGAAGGGATCAAAGTCCCTCTCTTGCCCATTCGATGGGTTCTCTCTTATGATGTGTAGGGTGCCGATGGTGATATTTTCTATGAGATGAATAGTGAATAAAAAATTAAATTATTATATTTTTTAATTTAAATCAGATTATATATATATTTTTGTTGGGTATAAAATACCCCCAGTCGAAGTTCGTGACAGGAATGACCCTCCGGGGATTCTACCGACTTCCGACCTTCGGCGACATCTCTCCGAACCTCTCTGGCGACCAGCCTCCGCAACACTCCCAAGTTTTGCCGACGGATAAGCCTCCACCAGCGTCGACCAGATTCTTCATGACGGACGGACTCCACCCAAGTTTTCATGATGATCGACCACCTTCTAGACCTCGCCCGGACTCCTACGGGAGCCGGACCTCGTCCCCGACTCTGGCTGCAGGAGGACTTCGTCTAGACTCTACGGGAGCTGGACTTCGCCCCCGACTTCAATTGCAGGTAGACTTCGCCCGGACTCCTATGGGAGCCGGACTTCGCCCCCGACGTCAATTGCAGGTAGACTTCCCCGGACTCCTACGGGAGCCGGACCTCTCCCCGACTCGACTGCAGGAAGACTTCGTCCGGACTCCTACGGGAGCCGGACTTCATCCCCGACTCCGACTGCAGGAGGACTTCGTCGGACTCCTATGGGAGCCGGACTTCCCCCCGACTCCAATTGCAGTAGACTTCGCCCGGACTCCTACGGGAGCCGACTTCGCCCCTGACGTCAATTGCAGGTAGACTTCGCCCGGACTCCTAGGGAGCCGACCTCATCCCCGACTCCGGCTCAGGAAGACTTCGTCGGACTTTACGGGAGCCAGACTTCATCCCCGACTCTGGCTGCAGGAGGACTTCGTCCGGACTCCTACGGGAGCCGGACTTGCCCCCGACTCAATTGCAGATAGACTTCGTCCGACTCCTACGGGAGCCGGACTTCGCCCCCGACTTCAATTGCAGGTAGACTTCGCCGGACTCCTACGGGAGCCGGACTTCACCCCCGACGTCAATTGCAGGTAGACTTCGCCCGGACTCCTACGGAGTCGGACCTCGTCCCCGACTCCGCTGCAGGAAGACTTCGTCGGACTCCTACGGGAGCGGACTTCATCCCCGACTCCGACTGCAGGAGGACTTCGTCCAGACTCCTACGGGAGCCAACTTCCCCCCGACTTCAATTACAGGTGGACTTCGCCGGACTCCTACGAAAGCCGACTTCATCCCCGACTTCGACTGCAGGAAGACTTCGTCCGGACTCCTACGGGAGCCGGACTCCGAGCTCCTACTGCAAGCGATCCACTCGAGTTTCCACTGCAAACGATCTACTTCAAATTTCTACCACGAGCGGTCCGTGCCGAATTCCCACTGTAAGCCTTCGCTCAAGCTTCCATTATGGATGAATTCCTTTCGATTTCTGTTGCAGACAGGCCTTGGCCGGACTCCTCGACAAATGATCCCCATCCGGGCTTCTACGGAGATCGGACTCCAACCGAGACCTGGACCCCCTGGCAGGCCACAGTAACGGCCACGACTCTGCTCCACTTCCTGCAACAGATTTGCGGGCTCCATCACTCCCTGGCTGGCCCAATAACGCCATGACTCTGCTCCACTTCCTGCGATGGATTCCGGCGGCTCCATCACTCCCTGGCTGGCCACAATAATGGCCACGATTCTGCTCCACTTCCTACGACGATACCGCACGGTTCCTCCACCCTCTGGCAAGTCGCGACAACGGACGCCGCTCCACTCCCCGCAACAGACTCCATGTGGCATGTCCCGGTGATGGCCACGATTCCACTCCACTACTCTTCCAACAAACTCCTCTTGACCTGGGCAGCCCACTGCCAGACGGTTACAAACATCGCTATCAGTCTGTTGCCCCCTCCGCCTATAAAAGAGGGACCCCAGATACGTTATTCTCTAAGCTCTAATTTCTATCCCAAAACTCTGCTAAAATTTTCGTTCGAGCACTCCATTCTTGTTGAGGCAGAGAACTGACTTGAGCGTCGGAGGGTCTTGCCGGAGCAACCCCAACTCCGGTTTAGACTTCTTTTGCAGGTCCCAGTGGCGACCGCGACTCCTTCGACTCCAGCTTCTCCGATGCAGGGATTTTTGCACCAACAGGATTGGCGCTAGAGGAAGGGCACGTGCCTTCGCATACCTTGTTCTTAAAGGAGCGCTCAACGGGACCCCTTCGGTCATCTTTTTCGCATCCTCTCCTCCTTCCCCCCTAGGTCTTCGCCCGATGCCTCCCCGCAAAGCATCCACGCGGCGATCCATGCCTCCACGGCCAGATCTCAGGCTCCGACCTCACCCCCAGTTTCCCAGCCTCCTCCTCCTCCTCCGACAACGCGGTTGGCGGGACAATTCGACCTACTAGTGCAGCAGGTCAAAGGCCTCACTGAAGCTGTGCAGGCCATACAACAGCAGCAGCAGCTGCAGGCATCAGTGCGACTGGAGAGAGCGTCACCAGAACACCAAAATTGGTGGTAGGAGGGCCACTTGGGCCAGCCCCCCTCTTTTCTGGAAAGATGAATCCAGGGTGGAGAGCCCTCAGTCCGATCATGATTCCACCCCTGGAAGATCTCTACCTCCATTCTGCAGAAGACCCTTGAGACCCGTAGTCGAGAGGATTTCTGGACCGAAGGCTCCAGGAGATGAACCGGCGGATTGAAGAACTCCGCCACGCTCCCCCACTTATGGTGAGGATATTTGTACTGACCCTCCCTTTTCTCAAATGATCATGCAGGAATCGATCCCGCCGAACTTCAAACTCCCTCAATTTGAAAGCTACGACGGGACTTCGGACCCAGTTGACCACCTGGAGGCCTTTCGGACAATGATGCTGCTTCATGGTGCGCCCGACGCCATTCTATGCCAAGCCTTCCCATCCACCTTGAAGGGAGCGGCGAGAAACTGGTACTCGATGCTGAAGTCGGGTACCATCTTTTTCTTTGATCAGATGAGCCACAGTTTGTGGCTCATTTTTTAGCAGCCGGCATCCCCGAAGGTTCGGAGTCCCTCATCAACATCAAGCAGAGGGAGGGGAGTCCATTCGGGCCTACATCAACCATTTCAATGTCGCCGCATTGGAGGTCCGAAACTTGGACCAATCGATAGCGATGGCCGCCTGAAAGGCGCCTTCAGAAGAATGACCTTTTATTCTCCTGGAAAAGAAGTACCCTAAAAATTTTGCTGATCTGTTGGCTCAGCCGAAGGGTAACCTGAGCGGAAGAAGCCTTCAAAATGAAGGACGAGGAGACCACGAGAGAGCGAAGGCGGGAGACTCGAGTAAGCCCGCAGTCAAAAAAGGCCCGAGAGAAGCTCGGCCACTTCTCGAACTCCTCCCGGCACAAGCACGTCCAGACTCCTCCTCGAGCATGCAGGCAGGGAAGCCCGGAGCACCAGGCTCGACGGGGCTCTCCCCAGGAAGATTCCACAACTATGCCCCCCTCAACGCATCGAAAACCCAAGTGCTGATGGAGGTCAGAGAGCAGCTCCCAAGGCCAAAAGGATGCGCACGCACCCGAAAGTGCAATCCTAACAAGTTCTGCCTCTACCATCGTGACCACGGCCACGACACGGAGGAATGCATCCAGCTCCGAGACGAGATCGAGGAGCTCATCCGACGAGGTCGACTCGATAGGTTCATTCGGTACCGGCCTGAGGGTAGAGAAGATCGGCCAAGGCCTCCGCAGCCTGAGCCCCAAGGAGGGAAGAGCAGCCTGGAGATCGACCTCCAATTGGAATCATCAACTCCGTCTCTGGAGGACCTTGACAGGAAGCAGACCTTCCACAGCCCTAGGGTTTGAAAACTTGTAAATGTATTGCGAACGATCCCGCTTTAAATCAAGATTTCTTTCAGACTTGCACATCTTTCCCTTTTTGGCATAGACTTGTAATGACAGGGGATGACCCCATCGGACAACAAAAACAAACCCCAACATGGGCAAGGTCGAAGGCCCGTTATTTGTAGACGGATGGGGGAGAGGCCATACAGGCCATATGCACCCCACAGCCATGTTAGGGACAGGAGGAGAACCTAGCCCTAACATGAGCAAGGTCGAAGGCCCGGTTATTTATAGACCGGATGGAGGGAGAGGCCATACAGCGCCCATATGCGCCCCCACAGCCATGTTAGGGACAGGAGAGAACCTCGCCCTAACATGAGCAAGGTCGAAGGCCCGATTATTTGTAGACCGGATGGAGGAGAGGCCATACAGTGCCATATGTACCCCTACAGCATGTTAGGGATAGGAGGAGAACCTCGCCCTAACATAAGCAAGGTCGAAGGCCCGTTATTTGTAGATCGGATGGGGAGAGAAGCCATACAGCGTCCATATGCGCCCCACAGCCATGTAGGGACAGGAGGAAACCTACCCTAACATGAGCAAGGTCGAAGGCCCGGTTGTTTGTAGGCGGATGGGGGGAGAGGCCATGCAGCGCCCATATGTGCCCCCATAGCCCCGTTAGGAACAGAAGGAGAACCCCGTCCTAACCTAAGCTGAAATCGATCACATCAAAATAGGGAAAGAACCTCATCTCGACACCAGTTAAGGTCCGGCCATTCGAGACCTGGCAAGAAAGAAGAAAACCTTCTCGGCGACCCTTCTACGCTACCGGACTTCGTAAAAAGCTAGGGAGAACCCTTGCCTAAAAAAAAAAAAGAAAAGAGAGAAAAAAAAGAGGAGGGAAATATGAAGGAATAGCGGTGGGCTACCCCAATGAAAAACGGAGGCCGAACTACACTAAAATCCCAAAGACCTCGTCTCTATGAAGAGGGAGGAAGAGAAAGTAAGATCTACGGTCCGAACAAAAGGCAAATCGACACGGCAATGGCTAGGAACCTCCAAGCGGCATCGACACCGAACCAATCAAAAGCATAAGAAACTCGTAATGACGACCTGATACAAAGATGAACAAGGAACCTTCGAACAACATCGACATCGCACGGGGCAAAAATGAAAGAAGTCCGGCGCACGATAATTCAACACGACATACGGGTAAGGTAACAAAAACCTTTTCATTTCATTAGCAAGATGTGCGTTACAAAGCCTGGAAGACCGAAAAAAAAAAAACAACAACAACAAAAAAACAACGACAACAACAACGGCGACAACAAACAAACAAGCGGCAAAAGAAGACACTTAGAGGGACGAAGGACAAAAAGAGCCCTAAGGGGGCCCGACTTCCTCCGACTTCGAACTTTCGGCTTGACCCTCATCAGAGAGTGCCTTAAGCTCTCGACTTCTCCTTCCAATCTTTCTCTCTCATTAGTATTTCATATATCTCTGATGAAGCCGTTGGCTTTCATTCTCCGCCTCTTGGTGCCTTTTTCTCAGGACCTCAGATTCTGCCTCTGCATCCTTGACTGCCCGCTGCTCATATACCAGCTGGATCTTCAATTACTACAGTTCTTCCTTCCCCTCTCCAAGGGCGATAGATAGCTCTTCTACGGTTCTTCTCAGGGATTGGAGTTCGTCGGGGTCCTGAACGGGAGCAAACTAAGCTCCTCCAGCTAGCTGCCTTTGAAGGCGGGCAACATCGTCGGTCGCCATCCTGAGCCTCCCCTTGTATTCATCCACTTGCCTGCGCCAGCCGGCCCGGTACGCGTCATAGCTCACCTCGGCATCCTGGAGCTGTTGCTGAAGGTCGAAGAGCTTCTTTGACCATTCCCGATCACAGTCGACCCGAGTCGAAAGTCGGGACGAGCTTCCTTCAACTGGCTAATCCTCTCCTGTGCAGCCGACAGCTCCACTCTGAGAGAACTGATCTTGACAGCTTGAGCCCAAGATCGATCGCTGGCGTGCTTCTTGTGTTCCTCGAGCTCCTTCTCGAAGTTCGCTTTCCTCCGACTGTACTCCATGATCCCCTTCACGTGGAGGTTTCGAAAGTGGGTGGCCTCCGCGGTAGCTTCAGAGTGGCTCTCCCTCAACCTGCGAAGCTCGCCATCCATCTCTTTCGACCTTTTTGTTAAATGATGAACTTTCTTCTTCAGGCATTGGATCGCGAACTTCAGCGAAATCCCCTGTGGCAGGGGAAGCACTTCGACAGGACACTACCATCGGGAGACAAAAGCGTCAAGGTGCATCTCATTGCATAAAGCAAAACAAAAAAAAAGGGGGAGCAGAGCGGAGAAGCCCTCCAAAAGGAGAAACCCAATTTTATTGATTGCATGTTTCTTAAAGACAAGAGGGAAAGGAAAAATTACAATAAAAGAAAAATACAAAGTCAGAGTCTCAGGA
>NC_025994.2:60173216-60187669 GCF_000442705.2 Elaeis guineensis
AATTTATTTTCTAAGCTAGAGAATCCCTAGATTTAAGATTCTATTACTGATTATTATATAGCATTAAATTAAAAATTAAAATATAGAGTATGAACTACATGTTGATCATATCAATATGTTTCTATACTATATCTAATGTATGTATTAACAATAGTCAATTATTACCTTGCAAGTTAGACGTTCTAACCTTGCTGATCTGGGCTTGAGGATGATGTTGTGATCCGTACACGTGTCCGGCTCTAGGAGTCATCCACACGAGCCCACGAATCTCCATCAGAAGTCCTGCTCCAGAAATTAGCACAGTATGCTAGTACTGCACTGATCCTTTTTCGATGGTTATCAGGTGCCTCCTTCTTTTTGATTTGGACTCTTCCGAAGATGAAATAGGAGGAGGAGTTTCAGATCTGAGACACTCTCAAGAAACTCAAGATGAGGAAGGGAAGAGATGAAACTAACAACCTAGAAGAAGACCCTCTTCTTCTTCTCTTTTACTCTCTCCAGACATCCTATCTTGTGTCTATTATATCCATGACTCAAAGATTTTTCTCTCTAATTTTAGATGCCCCAGATCTCTCAAATCTCTATATTCTTCAAAATTTTATGAAGAAACTCATTTTATAGAGAGAGATATGATAGAGTCCTTGTCTAGGTCAAATACCTAGTCAAGGCTTATCCAAACATGCAAGATAAGGGGCGCCCAACTCTTGGCACCTCCTCCTTTATTTTCATGCATGGACATCAGAAAATGGTGCACAATATGTGCCCTAAAAGCCATAAAAATCTCAAAAAAAAATTGATAAATTTGGTGCAAAAAGGAAAGAGTTTTGGATTTCTAAAACTCTATCTCATAGAATTTGAAATTCCTACTTTGATTTGATCCACAACCACTTTCATGTAATGAAAGAAAGAGGAAGCCTTTTTGAACATGGGAAAAGACCTAGGAGAGGCTTTTGTCATACAAAATAAGAGAGGATTGGCATGGAATAAGAGAGAGGGCATGGGTGGGGCTTATGTGGCAAGATGGAATCCTAGTCTTACTAGGATTCTATCTTATGACTTGTTTTAATTTGGTTTCTCAAATCAAATCAAACCAAATTAGATCAACCCAATTAAAATAAGTCTTAACCCAATTAAGAATCTAATTTAATCAGATTAAATTAGATTTAAATCTAATTTAATTTTTAATCAAATTAGAAATTAGGTTGACCCAAGTCCTAATTGAACTAGGACTAATTTTTTCCTTGCACTTGGCTTATCCAATAAATCAATTGGACTTGATCCAATCAAGTCCAAACTAAATCTAATTAAATTCATATTTAATTAGACTTAATTTTATCCATTGGCTTTAATCAAATTAAGTCAATTAGCAATCAAATTGTTAATCGATCCTCCTGCAACACTTGCACTAGGTTAAATGTCAATCGTATTGATCATTAACCCTAGAATGATTCTTAATCGTTGATCAACCATCCGATCGGATCATGAATCTAATATGTGTGACCTCATAGGTCAAACCTAAGGCTAATAGTATGAAATAAATTCTTGTACCAATCGAAGTGACCATCTAGCAATGGTACTCGACGATCGGATAGGTCGAATGTGTAGAACAACATCCTTAGAACCCATGCAGATATAGTTTCCATATAATTCATCTCCTTGACCAAAATGATCATAGAACACCTCAGAGTTCAACTGTTAACTCTGATCAGGTTGTCCACATTGTATTTTCAAAATATCAAATCGATCTGATGGATTATCCTGGCAAGATTTTGCTAAATTAAATACAGTGACTCATTCTTCTCCAACTCTTAGAGTGGTCAATCCCATCTCGATCACACTCTGACTTCGTAAGTACTTGACTATGCCCAGTAGCCTTCCATCACTAAATTAAAAATTCAGTTAGTCCAGTACCAAAGCATAGTGAGTTGCTTGCAAGTCACTGAGGCGATCTCAGGTCTAAGGGACCCTTATACCTATATCCCATCAGAGACATTCTCGATAGCAAATGCTTTGGAGTTGGTCACGTCAATGATGATGTATCCTTATATCTCACCTGTATGCCATACTAGTATCTCCACACTCCTTGGTTAAAAGGACAACCAACCCATATGGCCTACAGTGACCTATGCTCGATAAAAAGCTGTCGTCCTTATTAACAGCCTATCATTTGGTCGTGAACAGTTTTATGGACTAATCGATAATTCCTCTCTTTATCGAATATGATGTCCTAAGGACTTCATCATAACAACAGAGTTCATTAAAAGATGAAAGCTTATGATGAAAATACTAAATATATTTTATTTATTAGCAAATCAATTACCATAGTTGGTTGCTCAACCGTCAACAACTTACGATTGGCTTTTGGGACATATTTTCCAACAACTCTCACTTATCCTAAAGCACTTGGCACGTATCTAATACCCATCTTCGACTTGTGATTGTCGAACTCCTTTATTACCAGGGCTTTAGTGAAGTGGTTGGCCAGGTTCTCCTTTCCTTCGCCTGAGCTATGGCACCAGTGCTGTCGCAGTAGAGCAGGACTGGACCATCGAGGGAGGGTGCTACTCCGAGCTCGTTGATGAATTTCTCAGCCACACAGCTTCCTTCGATCCGATGCTGCGATGTACTCCACTTCACAAACAGAGTCTGCCACAGTATGCTGCTTGGAACTCTTCCAGCAGATGGCTCCACCATTCAGAGTAAAGATATAACCCGACACGCTCCTGCTGTCATCATGGTCAGATTGGAAGCTGGAGTCTGTGAACCCCACAAGTTTCAGATCTGACTCGTCATAAACCAACCATTGGTCCTTAGTATTTCTCAAATACTTAAGGATGGCTTTAACCACTTTCTAGTGGTTTTCTCCAGGATCAGATTGGTATCTACTCACTACTCCTAGTGAGTATGCCACATTCTGGTCTTGTACATATCATGGCATACATGATAGATCCCCATGATCGAAGCATATGAAACTCTACTCATACGCTCTCTCTCTTCAGGAGTTGTCGAACAATCCTTCTTAGAGAGAGAAATTCCATGGCCTATCGGTAGATAGCCCTTCTTGGAATTCTCCATGCTGAACCTCTTCAGCACAGTGTCTATGTACATGGACTGGGATAACCCAAGCATCCTTTTAGATCTATCCCTATAGATCTTCATCCCTAGGATGTAGGATGCTTCACCCAAGTCCTTCATGGAGAACTGTGATGACAACCAAACTTTTATTCCCTGTAGTGCGGGATGTCATTCCGATTAAGAGAATGTCATCCACGTACAAGACAAGGAATACCACAACTGGACCATTTGCCCATTTATAGATGCAGGGCTCTTCTCCATTCTTAATGAAGCCATACGTTTTGATCACCTTATCAAAATGCATGTTCCAACTCCGAGAAGCTTGCTTCAATCCATAAATGGATCTCTGAAGCTTGCACACCTTGGACTCATCTGTGGATGTAAACCCCTCAGGTTGTATCATATACACCTCTTCGGTCAGCTCTCCATTCAGGAAAGCTGTCTTTACATCCATCTGCCAGATCTCATAATCCAGATGGGCAGCTATTGCAAGCATTATCCGAATGGATTTGAGCATTGCCACAGGAAAAATCTCGTCATAGTCAATACCATAACGTTGACGATACCCCTTGGCAACCAGACGGGCTTTATAGGTCTCCACCTTTCCGTCTGCCCCCTCTTCCTTTTGAAGACCCATTTACACCCAATGGGTTTAACCCCTTCAGGTGGGTCAACCAATGTCCATACATCGTTGACCTTCATGGACTCCATTTCGGATTTCATGGCTTCAAGCCATTTCTCGAATCAGGTCTCTGCATTGCATCCATATAGGTGATCGGATCCTCATTATTCTCATCAAGTTCGATGGGATCACCGTCCCGGACCAAGAAACGTAGTATCTGTCCGGCTGATGCGGTACTCTACCGGATCGCCTTAATGGTGCAGGTACATTGGGCTCCGGATCTGATCTAATCATATCCGACTCAGGTTCAGCTATTGGTGTCGGTCCTTCTACCTGTTGAACTTCATCAAGTTCAACCTTAGAGGCAACGGTTCCTTCACCAAGGAACTCCTTTTCTAAAAAGATTGCCTTAAGGCTGACGAACACCTTTTGTTCATCAGCATGGTAGAAAAAATATCCTTTTGTCTCTTTGGGGTACCCTATGAATGAGCATTTGTCAGACCTAGGTCCAAGTTTGTCTGTGACTAATCGTTTGACATAGGGGGCACCCCCAGACCCTAAGGTGTGAAAGTGCTGGCTTACGTCCCGTCCATATCTCATATGGAGTCTTAATTACAGACTTACTTGGAACCCTATTTAACAGATAACAGGCCGATTCGAGTGCATATCCCCAGAAGGATATCGGCAAGCTAGCAAAACCCATCATGGATCGGACCATGTCTAACAGAGTCCGATTCCTCCTTTCAGACACACCATTATGCTGTGGTGTTCCTGGAGGAGTCCATTGGGAGAGAATCCCATTCTCTCCTAGATATGTGAGAAACTCACTAGAAAGGTATTCTCCTCCTCGATCAGATCGAAGAGTTTTAATACTCTTCCCAGTTTATTTTTCTACTTCACTTCGAATCGTTTGAACATTTCAAATGAATCCGACTTATGTTTCATCAGATAGACATATCCATATCGGGATAGGTCATCCGTGAAAGTTATGAAGTAGAAATATCCACCTCTAGCACTGGTGCTCATGGGCCCGCATACATCAGTATGTACTAGGCCCAAGAGCTCAGTAGCTCTCTCACCTTTTCAGTAAAAGGTGACTTGGTCATTTTACCAAGAAGACAGGACTCACAGGTTGGAAGTGATTCACAATCACTGACTTCGAGGATTCCTCTTGAGTCAACCTGTTTATTCTGTTCTTGTTTATATGACCTAGCCTACAGTGCCATAAGTAGATATCTGACACACTATCTAATCTAGGGTGCTTGCCAGTAGAATAGACTCTTATCAGGCTTGATCTTTTTGGTCTGGCCCACTGATGTCCCAGCCTGAACTTGCACCTTCTTCACTTTCTTCTTCTTGTTCTTCTTCCTTTCTCAAAGGTCGAGAACCAGAAGACGAACCTCCCACTAAGTTCACCGACTCCTTGTGGAGTTGGTGATCCTTCTCAAAGTTCTGAAGCAACCCCAGTAACCCGTGGTAGTTTACTTCAGGCTTTGTCATTCTATAATGAGTGAGGAATGGGAGATAAGACTTGGGCAGCGAGTTCAGTATTGCATCTTTCCCAAGCTGCTCATGCAAGGAAAGCCGAGCTTGCTCAATCGTTCCATCAGCTCGATCATGTACAATACATGATCAGTGACAGAGGCACCATCCCGCATTTTGGCGTTGAAGATGGCACAACTAGTCTTGTGCCTCTCCACACATCGGGTGTGCCAAAGGCATCCTCCAACACTTGAAGCATGTCCTTTGGCTGAGCCGTCTCGAATCTGCGACTGAACTCGTCGCTCATGGCAGCCAGCATGATACAGCACCGTGGTCCGATCACTGAGCCACTTCTGGTAAGTGTCTCTGACTGTTCCACGTGCATTGACAGCTGGCTCCTCAGGTGCAGGATCCATTATCACATATAGGATCCGTTCATGCTCCAGGACTATCTTCAACTTTCGGTACCAGCTACCGAAGTTGGGTCCCACCAACTTATCATTGTCCAACAATGATCGGAGCGATAGGGAAGTGGCCATATTTGCACAAAGGAGAACCATAACCTAATTAGTAATTGATTCATTAAACCTAAAGATTTGGACTTTAATCAAAAGGTTTCTCCCACTATTTTATTCGAATTGGTAGCCTCTACCTCCAATTCGAGGAATTACCCTAATTCCTTAGTGGGTACTAGAATCCACTTAGACTGCACACAAGCCCAACTTTGGTTGGCCAACCCATGTACATCTAAGGGTAGGTTCATAACCAATTATTTCTCTAAATAATTTTAGTAATTTTAATTTTGCCCCAGAAACCTAATCAGTAGGCTTTGGCCTCCACTGTAAGGATCCGTTAGGTCCAACCATTAACATGATCATACTTGGTGTATCTAACCAACGAATGATTAAGCCCAACTTTGGTTGGCTCACCTAACCACCATTAGAGAGACACTTCCAAGTCATCATATGATGAGTGATAATTCCATTAGTCAACAAGCACCAGGCCTTTGGGTCTGCAATGATTATTGAGTTAATGGACTCATTATCAAACACCTTAATGGGAGGCTATGACTCAGTTATCTCCATAACTTTATCATTTTAAGGACCTAATAATTTTAGAGATTTAAATAATTTAGAGGATGAGGTCAGATGAACCAGCTTATCATGATCCTCCCACTGGCTTCACCAAGTCAGCTTAAGGGAGACCATTAAAAGGGCTGGTCTAGGAGCACCTAAATCAGTCACACTGATTTACCTAGCTGACATGGGTCAGCTCGAATAGTCAAGTGATCCGATCAAAATAATTTCACCAAGAGGCCAGGTAAGTTCGATCAGTGGGAGGGTCTGCCAAAGCTTGCCTTAGACACCATCAGAAATGGCCAGGTAAGCGGGCTCCCAATTAAAAACCACCGGTCTGGTTTACCTTAGACACCAACTGGTTTAATTAGTTTCGATTAGATCAACCTAACAGTTCGTGCTAGACCGCTTAGCCAAGAATCAAGTCCATTTGGTTCTCGTTAAAGACATGGACTTGACCAACTACAACTATTGTAATTGATCTAGAGAATCCTTGACCTAATCTAAGACAACAATTGATTAGATTTAGTCAATTCTCTAATTAAGTCCATCTTTAATCTAACCATAGGTCTAACCCAATTAATGGACCTAATTCCCACTAACCCATTAACCCAATGTGTTATGATTTGTGTCTTAGGTTCTTCAATTCACAATCCTAGAACCTAATCAAACAACTTCTTAATTCTTAATTAAGTTTTGGGCTGAGGGTTGGGTTCGGCTTTTCAAAAAATAATTTTTATATTTTAAAATAATTTTATATTTCTACCAACCATATTGCATGTTTGATTCATAATCAAGATGCAAGTGAAATAAACATGAAACTACTTTAGATCTAATCTAAACAGGTTCATGTAATTGAAACAATTTCAACTTTAAACAATTTCTTTGCACAAAAATTATTAACAAAGAGATTTTATTTTAGATTTAAATATCTTTTAAATCTAATAAATCATAAATTTAATCTAGATCATATCTAACAAATTTATGATTAAAGATAGATCTACACAAACTAGGACAACCTTTGCACTGTAAGGGGTAAACCTTACAGCAGGACAACCTTGCAGTTTGTGATTGATCTAAAATTTTAATTTTAGATTTAATAATCAGATTATAAATTAGATCTAATCTAAAAATAATCTAAGCATGTATAAATAATCATGTAATAAAAACCTAGGCTCTGATACCAATTGTAGGAACCAGATCTAGGGTTTCAGGGTTAGATCTTGAAACTTTTTCAAGATCATACAGCGGAAGACTAAAATAAATCAAAATTTATTTTTTAAAATAGAAAATTCTAGATCTAAGATCTATTACATGATTATTACATAGCATTAAATCAAAAATTAAAATATATAAATATGAACTACATGTTGATCATATCAACATGTTTCTATACTACATCTAATGTATGTATTAAACAATAGATCAGATCTATTACCTTGCAAGTTAGACTTCTAACCTCTGATCCGGCTTGAGGATGATGTTGCAAGCCGCACATGTCCCCTCTAGGAGTCATCCACACGAGCCCACGAATCTCGATCAGAAGTCCTGCTTCAGGAAATCAGCACAGTATGCTAGTACTGCGCTGATCCTTCTTTGATGGTTGATCAGGTGCCTCCTTCTTCTTGATTTGGACTCTTCCAAAGATGAGAAAGTAGGAGGAGTTTCAGATCTGAGACACTCTCAGAAAACTCAAGATGGAGGAGGAAAGAGATGAAAAAAACCCTAGAAGAAGACCCTCTTCTTCTTCTCTTTTCTCTCTAGACACCTACTTGTCTTTATATCTCCACCCAAAGGTTTTCTCTCTATTTTTGGATGCCAAAGGTCTCTCAAATCTCTATATTTTAAAATTTCATGAAGAAACTCATTTATAGAGAGAGATATGATAGAGTCCTTGTCTAGGTCAAATACCTAGTCAAGGCTTATCCAAACATGGCAAGTTAAGGGGCGCCCAACTCTTGAGCACCTCCTCCTTATTTTCATGCATGGATCACCAGAAAAGGGTGCACAATATGTACCCTAAAAGCCACAAAAATTAAAAAAAATTTGGATAAATTCGGTGCAAAATTGAAAGAGTTTTGGATTTCTAAAACTCTATCTCATAGAATTCGAAATCCAAACTTATTCCTTTTTGATTTGATCCAAACCACCTTCCATGTAAGAAAGAAGAGAAGAACCTTTTGAATGTGGAGAGACCTGGGAGAGGGCTTTTGTCACACAAAATAAGAGGAGATTGGCGTGAATAAGAGAGAGGGCGTGGGGGCTTATGTGGCGCAAGGTGGAATCCTAGTCTTACTAGGATTCTATCTTATGACTTGTTTTAATTTGGTTTCTCAAACCAAATCAAACAAAATTAGATCAACCCAATTAAAATAGGTCTTAACCCAATTAAAACCTAATTTAATCAGATTAAATTAGATTTAAATCTGATTTAATTTTTAATCAAATTAGAAATTAGATTGACCCAAGTCCTAGTTGAACTAGGACTAGTTTTTTCCTTGCACTTGGCTTATCCAATAAACCAATTGGACTTGATCCAATCAAGCCCAAACTAAATCTAATTAAATCATATTTAATTAGACTTAATCTCAGCCCATTGGCTTAATCAAATTAAGCCAATTAGCAATCGAATTGCTAATCGATCCTCCTGCAACACTTGCACTGGGTTAAATGTCAATCGTATTGATCATTTAACCCTAGAACGATTCTTAATCGTTGATCAACCATCCGATCGGATCATGAACTCTAATGTGTGTGACCTCATAGGTCCGAACCTAAGCCGGTAGCATAGAAATAAATTTTTACCAATCGAAGTGACCATCTAGCAATGGTACCCGACGACGGATAGGTCGAATGTGTAGAACAACATCCTTAGAACCCATGCGGATATAGTTTTCATATAATTCATCCCCTTGACCAAAATGATCATAGGACACCCAGAGTTCAACTGTCAACTCTGATCAGGTTGTCCACATTGTATTTCAAAATATCAAATCCATCTGATGGATTACCCTGGCCAAGGTTTTGCTAAATTGAAATACAGCGACTCATTCTTCTCCAACTCTTGGAGTGGTCAATCCCATCTCGATCACACTCTGACTTCGCAAGTACTTGACTGTGCCCAGAAGCCTTCCATCCTGAATTAGAAATTCAGTTAGTCCAGTACCAAAGCACAGTGAGTTGCTTGCAAGTCACTGAGGCGATCTCAGTCTAAGGGACACTTATACCTATATCCCATCAGAGACATTCTCGACAGCAGAATGCTCTGGAGTTGGTCACGTTCAATGATGATGTACCCTTACATCTCTCACCTGTATGCCATACCAGTGTCTCCACACTCCTTGGTTAAGAGGACAACCAACCCATATGGCCTACAGCGACCTATGCTCGATAGAAGCTGTCGTCCTTATTAACAGCCTATCATTTGGTTGAACAGTTTTAAGGACTAATCGATAAATCCTCTCTTTATCGAACTAAATAGTCCTAAGGACTTCATCATAACAACGGAGTTCATTAGAAGATGAAAGCTTATGATGAAAATGCCAAATATATTTTATTTATTAACAAATCAATTACAATACTTGGTTGCTCAACCGTCAACAGCTTGACGATTGGCTTTTGGACATATTTCTCAACAACTCTGGCTAGAATTTTTTTGAACTCAGTCTTACGAATCGTATAGGACTTCTCTTTTTCTACCAAGATTGATAAATTTCATTAGGTGCATCCTACTCCAAATAGCGAACCTGAACCTACATAGCTAACATACAGCAAGGACCCATATAGCTAGGGATCAAGAAAACATGCAGTCAAACTATATAGCCTCGCTGTGAATAGCCAACACACTGCAGGTCAAAGGACCAGTTTACACCACTGCAGCATCAAGAAAATTATTGACGAGTGAGTAGACATTCAAGTGATTTTTTCATGTTGATCACGCTCAGTGCAAGTTGTTCTCTAACAATCATTTGCACTCTCATCTCAGTGTCTCTACACCGCAGACTCGAGACTCATCTGTCCTAAAGAGAGGTGATCCGTGCACCGATCTCGAATGGATTGATCACTGTCTCTCATGATGATCCTTCGATTGTGAGCATTTAAAAATTAATCACTAATGACATATGTCTCAAATTCTCAATATCTTAAGAATATACAAAATTATCTTTGTATTTTTTTAGGACAAGTCATAGGATACAAAAATATGATTGGTAATTAAGACTGCCCAACAAGTATAAAATATGCCCTAGAAAAAAGTATGTGTTAGCCAAGATTGGCTTTTAGGGCATACATCCAACATCTTTACCTTAAATGGTAGAGCTGTCTGCTGAAAAAGTTCAAAGCACCACACCGTAGCTGATTCTATTTGCGAGGTAGGGTACATCGTGACATCCGATACTGTAAAGAAAAGCTATATGGCTGAGAAAGTTCATCGCTGAGCTTGGAGTGGCACTCTCTATCGATGATCCAATTCTGCTTTATTACAATAGTACTGGAGCCATAGCTTAGGCAAAGGAGCCGAAGGCACATCAGCGGAATAAGGCATATTCTGCATCGCTAACCATCTTGTCCGAGAGATCATGAATCGAGATAACATCAACTTTCAAAAAAATGTGATGGAAAGGATAACCTAACCGACCTATAACTAAAGCCCTTACGATAAAGAAGTTCAAAGATCACAAAATGAAGATGGGTATATCGATACTGTATGATTGGCTTTAGTACAAGTGGGAGTTGTTGGAAAATATGTCCCAAAGCCAATCGTCAATCTATTGACGGTTATACTATTTGATATAATTATATATAAATTAATTAATAAAATATTTATTTGATAATTTTCATCATAAGCTTGTACATCTTTTATATTGAACTTCTGTGTTATGAAGAAAGTCCTTAGGACTATTTTAAATTGATAAAGAAGGATTTATCGTTTAGTCCTTAAATGAGTTCGTGACCAAATGATATGCTATTACTAGGATGATACACATATCAAGTGTAGATCGTTATATGCCATATAAGTTGGTTGGCCTCTAATCAAGGCGCGTGGAGATGCTGGTATGGCATGCAGGTAAAATGTAAGAATATATTTCACTGAACATGACCAACTCTGGAGTACTCTGCTGTCAAGAGTCACTCCGAAAGGATATGGGTATAAGTGTCTCTCCGACCTAGATCACCACGATGAACTTGCAAGCAACTCACTGTGCTTTGATGTCAGACTACCTGAATTTTTAATTTAGGATCGAAAGATTTTTGGACACAGTCAAGTACTTATGAAGTCGTGCATGAGTCAAGATGGAATTGACAACTCCAAGAGATTGGAGAGAATCTTTGTGTTTCAATTTAGTAAGACCTTGACCAAGGCAATCTTTGTGAGGAGTCACAGAATTTATCAGATTGAGACATATAATGGATGTACTATTAAGAGTTGATAGCTTAAACTCTAAGTCATCCTGGCATCAAGGGTCGAAGGGATGAATTATATGGTAACTATATCCAAATAAGTTCTTGAGTGTTGCTTTGCATACATTCGATCTATCCGGATGTTGGGTACCATTACTAGATGGTTACTCCGATTGGTACAAAAAATTAATTTCTATGCTATTGACTTAGATTCAAACCTATGGATCACACATATTAGAAGTTCCTCTCCGATCATGGCTAATCTAAAGAGTCCCACTGGATGGAGACTTAGGTGAAGAGTCCCACTGAACGAAGACTCTGGTGAAGAGTCTCACTAGACTTAAACTCTATCATTAATAGAAGATTAATTAGTGATTAGATCACTAATTAGCTTAATTTGATTAAGTATTAAAGTCTGGATCAAGTTTGATTGAATTAGATTCAATCTGATCAAGTCTGATTAGGTTATGAGATGACCTAATCGGTAAGGAAAGAAATGATCCTAATTTGATCGGATCTATGACTCAATTAATTTATGATTTGATCAAATTTAATTAAGATTGTAGAAATCTAATTAGATTAGATTCATTATATTTTATTTAGATCTAATTGGATTGGGTTTTGAAAGAAATCCAATTGGTTAAACCCTAGAGTCCCAAATGAGTGATATTCTGTCCCTTACGCCATCCAAATTGTCTCACACCTTTTCTCACTATACAAAATCAGTTTATATGAGAAAACTAAAAAAAATCTTTCTTTTATCACCCATTAAGGATAGAAATTGGCTAGTTTTGATTTGAATTCAAATTGGTTTGAATTTCAACTTAAAACCTTATCCATATCCTCCACATATTGGCAGTTTCTGAAGGTGCCAATTGTGTACGAGAAAAAGAAGTCTTCCTAATTGATTTTCATGTATAATTTTTTTGGTAAGTTTTCTTTTATGTTAGATAAGGGTGAGAAAAAGTTATATTTAAATTAAAATTTAAAATAATTTGAATTGCAACAAACTCCAAGCCCTTATCCTGTCTTATCTGGTTTATGCGACAATCATAAAAAGGCCATAATTTTGTACACCAAAAGAAGAGAGCTTTTCACTATGAGATATCAGAGAAGAAAATGGGGCAAAAATCCTTCTTTGAGACATGAGCTTTGGGTGGGTTTCTATCTTCCTTGGCATGAACAAAAGAGGAGACCGTTTTCGCTTGGTGAGAGACCTAGAACTGTTCTAGGTTTTTGGGTGAGAGAAAAATCAAAGAGAAGAGTTGTCATCTGATTTTTTCTCTACCATCCAGCATCCTCCTCTGATTCATCTTCAACATCAAAAAGATTTGAGGTGATTCGAAAAAGGATATCAAGTCAGATCTGCCATCAGAAGCTGACTGCGTGAGCTAGCACTCCCGTGGAGGGCTGATCGGTTCAAGGGGCTTCGTGTGGACCATCTGTAGAGGCTGAATGCTTGTGTGCTATGAGCAACCAGAGAAGACTTCTAGATCTACATTCTTGATCATAGAATTTGACTACTCATGCTCAGGTATTGACTTTGAAATCCTAGAAGTGGTAGATTAGATCTATTACTAAATACTATTTTTGGTTCACATGCTTGTCATTTTAGATTCAGATTTTTATGCATATAAATTCATGTCATCAATCCATTTATAAGAGTTTTAAGATCAAATCTTATACATATATTTAGATCAAATATTTTAATTTAATATTCTTTCACTAAAAAATTTTTGAACTGCATGCATGAAACCCCTACGTTCCCTACAGAGCGACATGAGGAACACTCTCTCCAACCGTTGGACTAGAGGAGATCAAGATCAAAATTTATTTGGTAATGATCGCTAACCTTATTTTGATTTCTATGGTAGATCTAATAGTTAGATCTAAATTTCAGTATCGATGAGATCGATGCATATTTTTGTTTTCAAGATCTAAAGTGCATGTTTTTCATATCAAAGATCATGATGTGATAGTTTAAGATTAGATCTTATGCATGTGATTAAGATTAAATTATTTAATTATTCATTTTCACTGCATAAAAATTTAAAATTGTATGTACTGTACTACATATATTTTTTAAATTATGAAATCTAGAGGCTGCTCCATATAGATGTCTTCCTCAAGATATCTATTTAAGAAGATAATTTCATATCCATCTACCAGATTTTTTATAATCATAAAAGGTTACTAGCACAAGTAGAGTATGGATGGATTTCAGTATGGCTACGGATGAAAAAGTTTTATGATAGTCAATGCCTTCGTATTGATTATAATCTTTCACAACTAGCCTTGCCTTATAGGTCTCTACCTTACCATTCGATCTAATTTTTTTTATAAATTTATTTACACCTAATAGTACCATACCTTCATGTAGATCTACTAAAGACCAAATCTGATTGGAATGCATGGAGCAAATTTCTAACTTCATCGCTTCCATCCATTTCTCAAAGTCTACAATTAACATTGCCTCATCATAGGTTTTAGAATCATTCAAAATATATCCCTATCTCCATAAGGAATGCTTCCTCTAAATCCTCTGTAAGAATAATCTAAGTACCTTTCAGGAGGATGAAAGATCCTACTTGATCTGAGTAAAAGAGGTATCATATCTACTGGCTCATTTTAGGTTCAGGTTCTTAGACTCGATGCTCCTTAGAGACTTTCTCTTCAAACTTAATCTTAATCCCACTGTCTCTATTTTAGATAAACTCCTTTTCAAGAAGATAGTATGATGGCTCATACAACATTGTGATTCTCAAGAAGATAGAAGTAGTTTTCTATGGTTTCCTTAG
>NC_025994.2:60187769-60289416 GCF_000442705.2 Elaeis guineensis
AGCGTGAGGAATTTTTTGGGTGTGTGCTAACTCCTTCCATGCTGCAAGAAATATTCTCAATGCCCTTTCTCCCTTCTTGATCTCCATGCCCACTTCTCCTCAGATCTGATTGAGAGAGAAAAAGATTAGAGAGAGAGAGGAAGAGAAGAAGAAGCTTTCCTTCTTGGCATCCTATTTAGATCCTGTCAGATCAGTATGAAAGGTCGAGATCTAGAAGAAGAAGTATAGATTCAAGCAAAGAAGTGAGGCCTGCAAGGTGCTAGCACTTTGATGGCCTGATGCTTGATCAGGCCATCTCCATATGATACCAGCAAAGTCGGCGCTTGCGTAGCTCCGACAGAACTTCGGACATCCCACCAGATCTGGTCTGAGTAAGATCAAAGCAAAAGTGATTAAGGTAATCTTTCTTCCTTCTTGTTTTAATTTTTGATATGAAATTTTATTTCATGGCATGTAAACGATTACTAGGTGATTATAGGATTAGGTCTGAGCATGAATAAAATTAAAATTATTTAATTTACTTTTCTCTACGTAGTTTCATAAGATGAAAAAATTACATGCTAATCACCTAGAAATCCAACAACATACATGTGCAACAAGCTGATGTTGAAGAAGCAATTGGTATGGTTTTTGATGCATGAAGGTGGAGATTTATGACTCATATTCAGAGGTTTGATTAGGTTAGCAATGATTTGCTAAACTTGGGGTGAGATGGATGAGAAAGATAAGTCATTACTTTTGCTATGCTCGCTGCTAGGTTCCTATGATCTATTGGTGATGATTTTGTTGTATGAAAAGGAGACACTACACTTCGAGGGCATAGTTTCAGTACTCAGGTCTAAGGAGCAAAGAAATGGTTGACCAAGGATGGTGTCCTCAGGAGACTTAACCATAGGGAGAGGCCTAGAAGAGAGAGGAAAGGGGCAAGCAAAAGGGGTGGTCCAAGTCTCGGAAAGGCAAGAAGGAGCTAGGTGATTTAAGTGTAAGAAGCAAGACACTTAAGCGGATTATCCACTTGGAAGAAGAACAAGGGAGAAAAGAAGGGTACGGATTCATTGAGTGCCATGGCTGATCTTGAGGTAGAGGATGACCTCTTGGTGGTTTCGGATGGACACAGGAACAACATAGGTTTAGGACTTTTGATTCAGTCTACTCTCATCACTCACATAACACCAAATTGGTCTTGGTTTGCTGCATACACCAAATCGTGGAGGGGAGTGTGACATTAAGGATGATCATCCTTGCAAGATTGATGGTATGGACCATCAAGGTGAGAATGTTGATGGAATGGTACGGGCTCTTATGAATTGAAGCTTGTCTGGGAATGAAGAAAATCTAGTATCACTGGACTATTTAGAGAGGAATGGTTACAACTTCAGTAGCCACTCTGGAGTGGTATTCTGAATATAACTAAAGGAGCCATAGTTTTGATGAGGGAGAGGAGGTTGGAGAATAATTTATACAAAATGAAAGGGTCCATGGTGAGGGAGGATCCGTAACAGCAGCAGTATCACAGGAATGACAGGATTCATACCGATTGTGCATTTTTGCCTTGGCCATATGGAGAGCATGGTATGAAGGTGTGAGCAAGAGTGGACTGATTCCACACCTAGAGGATGTGTCCCAAAGATGTGTGAATCATGCCAATGGAAAAACAACATCGTGTCAAGTTGCTATCAGTACTACATGCAATGCCGTCCCTTGAACTTAGTGCACATCGATGTATGGAGGCCAGCCCTTATTTTGGCCAGGAACGAGGCGAAGTTCTTTCTAACCCTACTAGATGACTTTTCAGAAGAGTGTGGTGTTCTTCTTGAGGGAGAAGTCAGAAGTCTTCTCTAAGTTTAAAGCTTAGAAGGCAAAAGTAGAGAAGAAGGATTGCAGTTTGAAATATTAGCACTTGACAATGGGGCGAAATCACAATAGGGAGTTTTTGAATTTTACAAAGGGTGTGGCATAAAGAGGCAATTTTCAATGAGAAAGACTCCCTAACAACATAGGATGTCTGTGAAGATAAACAGGACTCTAGTAGAGAAAGCTAGGTGTATGAGGTTGCAAGCAGGGCTTCCCAAGGTGTTTTGGATGGATACAATTGATGAGCTTATTATTTGGTGAATTGATCTCCGAAGGAAAGAAAAATTATTTCTCTTCAGATGGATCAAGTTGCATCTAAAATTTTTTTATTAATCTACATGAATAAGAACAAATTCTTACCTGATTAGCAGCAGAATAGGAGATCAAAACTCTAAAAATTTGAAACAATTCTTTGCAGAGGCCTGAAAGTGCAAACCCTCTACTTCGCATACACATCATACGCAATAGGAAATGGGATGAACTTCGATCAAATCATCTTTACATCCAATCAAACGAGAGAGGAGAGATACCAGTGTGACACCTAACACCAGCAAGGAGGATGCCCATAAGAGGGCCCATGGCAAGGGAGGAGGGCGGTACCAAAGGGGAGAGGCCAAGGAGAAGAAGAAGGCTCCTCTCTTCTCATGCCTCTCTCTCTTCTCTCTTCTATCAATCTGATTTGTTTGCTATGCATCTATAGGTAGAAACCCTCTCTATTTATAGATGAATCTATAATCCAATAAATATAAGACTCCTAGCTCAAACATATTTGAATCAGTCCAATACTCATGAAAGAAGGACTCCGACATGAGATAGTACTGCCATCACATATGACAATCAAATTGCACCCAATCCCTTACTCACATGGGATGCCCATAATGAGGAAGCTTCAGGTGTTGGTCAGCCCATAAAAAAGGAGAATCCTAGTACAGATAGGATTTCTCATATCTCATCCAAAACAGATCCGATTCGAATCTAATTCAAAGCTGGTTCGAAAAAATTTGAAAGACTGTCAATCCTAAAATCTTTAGAACTTTTATACCAAATCTAACTTAAATTTTGGATCCAATTAAGTCTAATTAACTCAGATCTAATCTAAAATTAATTAGTACTTAAATCTAATCTCTCATATGCTCCATAGATCATAAATCAGAAAATGTTCATCTCCAAGATCGAACCTGAACCTCATGTGTAGTGCTAGCTAGATATAGTCAACTCTTCAATCTCGTTTGATCCATAACTTAATTCTCAATTAAGTTATCTTATATATTCAATCAATTCAAGTACTTTCAAATTGGATATATAAACATAGATTAGTTTTTCTTACTTTGTCTGACTTGTGTGTGTGACTCCATAGGTTCAGACACTAAGCTGGTAGCACAGAAACCAATTCTTGCACTAATGAGATACCATCTAGCAATGGTTCTCGATGTCCAGATAGGTTAAATTATCACCAAAAAATATTTTAGAACCCAAATACATGGTTATCGTATAATTCATCCTTTTGACTTAGGATACCTTAGGATGGTCTCAGATTAACTGTCAACCGAGATTGCTTCATCCACATTGTATTTCAACCTTTCAAATCCATCTCATGGATTACTCTGGTCAAGACTTTGATAAATTAAAATACAGTGATACATCAACTCCAATAATCCAAAGAGATCAATCTCATCTTGATCCACATACAGACTTCGCAAGTATTTGACTGTACCCAGTAGCATTCCGTCACTGTATTAGAAATCTAAATAATCTGACACCAAAGCATAGTGAGTTGCTTGCAAGTCACTATGATGATCTCAGGTCTGAAGGACACTTATACCCATGTGCTTCGTGAGTAGCTCTTGATAGTAGAACGCTCAGCAGGTGAATCACCTATTTAATGATGATGTACTTCTACATCTCACCTGTATGTCATACCAATGTCACCATACTCCTTAATTAAGAGGACAACTAACCCATATGGCACACAATGACCTCCACTCGATAAATATCATCATCCTGTAATGATGTATCATTTGATCATGAACATGTTTAAGAACTATACGATAAATCTTCTCTTTATCATACACTAACATAGTTCTAAAGACTTCATCATAGCACAAGAGTTCAAGAAAGATATAACTCTGTGATAAAAAAATATCAGAATAACTATTATTCATTTATCAATAATTCATATATAAAGATGAACTCAATCATCATATAATTAATTTAAGACATAATTTCCAACAACTCCTACTTAGACTAAAGTCAATCGGAGCAGTATCTTATACCCATCTTCCATTTGAAGTCATGAACTCTTTGATCCTGAGAGCTTTAGTGAAGGGGTCGGCTAAGTTTTCTTTCCATCGATCTTCTGAAGGTCGATATCATCTCGGATCACGATCTCTCACACCAAGTGATAGCGGTGTAGAATATTATAGCATCTGATGCAGCATTGTATTCTGCTTCATATACAGAATCGATCATAGTATGTTGCTTGAAACTCTTCTAGCAAACAAACTCTTCTAGCAAATAGCTCATCTATTTA
The DNA here is from genome assembly GCF_000442705.2 of Elaeis guineensis. Classification (NCBI taxonomy): domain Eukaryota; kingdom Viridiplantae; phylum Streptophyta; class Magnoliopsida; order Arecales; family Arecaceae; genus Elaeis; species Elaeis guineensis. The sequence continues at coordinate 60,192,154 of NC_025994.2, forward strand.
GAGTAAATACATAGTTTGACATGCTTCTACTATCATCACAATCTGACTGAAAACTGAAATTAGTATATCCCACAAGTTTCAGATCAGTATCTCCATAGATAAGCCATTGGTCTTTAGTATTCTCAAATACTTAAGAATTACTTTCGTAATCTTCTAATGCTTCACATCCGGATCAGACTGGTATCTACTCACTACCCCTAGTGAATAGGATAGATCCCACTATCAAAATATATGGTTCTACTCATACGCTCTCTCTCCTCAAGAGTTGTCGGACAATTCTTCTTGGAAAGAATAATTTCATGGCCTATCAGTAAATAGTCTTTCTTAGAATTATCCATGTTGAACTGCTTCAATAAGGTGTCAACGTATGTGGATTGGGATAATCGAAGCAATCTTCTATATCTATCTCTATAGGTCTTCATCTTTAGGATGTAGGATGCTTCTCCTAAGTCTTTCATGAAGAACTGTGATGATAATCATAGCTTCACACTCTGTAAAGTTGGGATATCATTTTCTAGTAACAGTATGTCATCCACATATTGTACAAAGAAGATAACTATAGAATTGGTAGTCCACTTGTCGACGTAAGGCTTTTTTTCATTCCTAATGAAGCTATATATTTTGATCACCTTATGAAAATGCATGTTCCAACTCCTAAATGCCTGCTTAAGTCCATAAATAGATATTTTCAGCTTGCACACTTTTGACTCATCTGTAGATGTGAACCCTTCGGGTTGTATCATATACACCTCTTCTTCCAGCTCCCCGTTAAGGAAAGCAGTTTTGACATCTATTTATCAAATTTTACAATCTAAGTGTGCAGTGATAGCAAGCATAATCTGAATGAACTTGAGTATTGCCATAGGAGAGAACATCTCGTCATAGTCAATATCATAATGCTGACGATAATCTTTGACAACTAGACGGTCTTTATAGGTCTCTACCTTTCCATTCACTCCGCTTTTTCTCTTGAAAATTCATTTACACCCTATGGGTTGGATCAACTAGTGTCTATACACCATTGATCTCCATGGACTCCATCTCGGATTTTATGGCTTCAAGCCATTTCTGGGAGTCAAATCTTTGTATGGCCTCCATATAGGTGATCGAATCTACATCATTCTCATCAAGTTCAATGGAATCACCATCCTGGATCAAGAAAATATAGTATCTGTCTGGCTGATGCGGTACTCTACCAGATCTCCTTAATTTCACATCTACTAGCTCTAGTTTTGATTTTTCAATCTAATCCAATTCTATGTGTGTCAGTCCTTCCACCTCATGAACTTCATCAAGTTTAATTTTATAGGCATTAGCTCCTTCACCAAGGAACTCCTTTTTCAAAAAGACTGTCTGACTACTGACAAATACCTTTTACTCTGCAGCGAGGTAGAAGTAGTACCCTTTAATTTTTTTTAGGTACCCTACGAATAAACATCTATCAGACTTAGGTCCAAGCTTATCTGTTTATAAATGCTTGACATAAGCTAGACATCTCCAGACCCTTAGGTGTGAGAGCTTCGATTTACATCCAGTCCATATCTCATATGGAGTTTTATCGACAGACTTGCTCGATACCTTATTCAAAATGTAGTAGACAGTTTCTAAAGCATATCCCAAAAAGGAGATTGGCAGACTTGTAAAGCCCATCATGGATCAGATCATGTCTAACAAGGTTCGATTCCTCCTTTCTGATACCTCCGTTATGTTATGGTGTTCCAAGAGGGGTCCACTGTGAGAGAATCCCATTCTCTTCTAGATGTGTCAGAAAGTCACTAGTGAGGTATTCACCTCCTCGATCTGATCGGAGGATCTTAATACTCTTTTCAGTTTGTTTCTCTACTTCAGCACAGAATTGTATGAATATTTCAAATGATTCTGACTTATACTTCATAAGATAGACATACTCATACCTCAATAGGTTGTCTGTAAATGTAATGAAGTAGTAGTATCCTCCTTTGGTACTTATGTTTATAGATCCACATACATCAGTATATATTAGATCTAGAACATCGCTGGCTCTTTCACCTTTTTCCTTAAAAGATGACTTAATCATCTTATCAAGTAGACAGAATTCGCAGGTAGGCAATTGTTGCTCCTAGATTGATTTTGATGATTACAAAGCAGATTGAAGGGATACAAATATTTTAAATTGAAAAAGTCTTTATGCTCTTCAGGGGCAAAATCATAATTTTACTAAAATCCTGATTTGATAGTATCATTTGGTAGAACAAATGATTTGTAATCTATTGATGAAAATTTCATTGTTTTTGGACTTATATTTTTGAAGATATGAATGTTTGAAGTGCATGAGTCGACTCATGAGTCAACTCATGGCACTATGAGCTGATTGGCACGCAAAAAATTCCCTTGGCACGTTGGATTTTTGGCTTGGCACGACCTGTGAGTCGACTCATGAGTCGACCCACAAGGCATGAGTCGACCTCTGCTGTTTTGGGCCAAAAAATTCAGAAACCCAAATCTCTGGTCTTTGCAACAGAGGTCGACTCATGAGTCGACCCCTGAAGCATGAGTCGACTCATGAGTCGACCCCTGTGACGGAAATCATCCGCAATGGCTAGTTTTTTGTCTGTTTTAATTGCCTTTTATGCTCCCTTAAAATGCTCTAACGGCTCTTTTTCTGCCTAAATTGTTTTCCCTTGTTTCTTAAGGCTATAAAAGGTTTCAAAAGGTGAAAGAAAAATCAGATCAAACAAATACACGAGGAAATCAATGAGATACTCGAGAAAAAAAAAAAAAAAGAAGATCCACAATCTACACGAGAGAGACAGGTGATCTACAATATACACGAGAGATTGTGAAAGAGAAAAGCAAGAGCGATCAAAAGGGCATTCAAGAGCATTCAAAGAGAGGGTTTTTCAAGCTAACTTTTCAACCTTGATCAAGAGATCTTTCAAAGCCTTCAAGAAGTCTTCAATCAAAGTTCATCTTCTCCTCAAGCGTTCATTCAACTTTTCATCCACCTTGAGGAAATCCAAAAAGGGGATTCTTCATTTGAGTAAAGTATTTTTATTATTATATTCGCTCATTTAAGGAGCTATTATTGTACTTATTTATGCTCTAAACTGTCTTACTTCTTAAGAGTAATTGTTCTTATTTTTGGAGGATTTTCAAAACAAGGGAAGGTTGATCCGAACCTGAAATCGGAGTGTTTTGGGTTGGCTTGTACCCGGGAAACAAGTGGACTAGCTTGGGATAGCTAGTGTCAGAGTTTTCGATGTTTGTATTCGGGTTGAATACAAGTATAGTGGATTGAAATTCCCAAGTAGGAGCTTGGGGAGTGGATGTAGGTGCAAGGTTGGCACCGAACCACTATAAATCCTTGTGTTTGTGGTGTGCTTTATTGTTTCTCTTTATTTCTTTATTATATCCTTGCATTCTTGCTTTAGGTAATTAATCTTGATTTAAAGTCTTTCTTCTCATTCATCAAGCTTTTAATAAATATTTTTCATAAGTAATTAGTTGAGCATAAAATTTTTAAAAACCCAATTCACCCCCCCTCTTGGGTTGCATAGCTGGGCAACAAGTGGTATCAGAGCCCGATGCTCTAGCCCTTCTTTGATCTAACAATCAAAGAGCCAAAGATCTATGGCAACCCATGTCGGTACTTCTCTAGCCGAGGGGCAATCCACAAACCGACCTCCACTTTTCAATGGGTCTAATTACACCTATTGGAAAGCTCGGATGAAGATATTCATACAAGTACTCGACTATGATATGTGGAGTATCATAGTGAACGGTCCTCACACACTCACCAAGATTATAGATGGTGAGGAGTCAACCAAATCCGAGAAAGAATGGGATGAGGTTGATAAGAAATTGGCACAATTAAATGCTAAAGCTATGAATGTTCTTTATTGTGCACTAGATGCAAATGAATTTAATCGCATTTCTACTTGTGCATCTGCTAAAGAAATATGGGATAGGTTAGAAGTAACCCATGAGGGAACAAATCAAGTAAAAGCGACTAAAATAAACATGCTAGTGCATAAATATGAATTGTTTAAAATGGAGCATGATGAGTCCATAACTGCTATGTTTACTCATTTTACTGATATAATTAATGGTTTGAAGAGTCTTGGCAAATCTTATACTAACAGTGAGCTTGTAAGGAAGATTCTCAGGTCATTGCCAAGAACTTGGGAAGCCAAGGTGACTGCCATCCAAGAAGCAAAGGACTTGAACACTCTACCTCTAGAAGAGCTTCTTGGATCCTTGATGACTCATGAACTTAGCATGAAGCAACATCAAGAGGATGAAGTCAAAAAGAAAAGAACCATTGCCCTCAAATCCACAGCTTCTCTTGATGATGAAACGGATGACACTGAAGATGAAGAACAGGATGAAGAGATGGCACTCATCACCCGGAGATTTAAGAAGTTTCTAAGAAAAAGGAAACAGGGGATGAGAAAGAAGTCATTCACAAAAGGGGAACAAAGCAAAGAGAAAGAGAAAGATCAACCCCTTATATGCTACGAGTGCAAGAAGCCGGGACATTTCAAATCCTAATATCCACAACTGAAGAAAGATCCCAAAAAGTTCAAAAAGAAAGCAATGATGGCGACTTGGAGTGCGAGTGATGACTCAAGCTCCGATGAGAAAACCTCAACAGAACAAGCCAACCTGTGCCTTATGGCACATGAAAATGAGGTAACTTCTGAATCCCCTAGTGAATTTACTTTTGAAGAATTGCATGAAGCATTCTATGATTTAATTGATGAATTAAAGAAACTAGGGATGAAAAACAAAGAACTGAAAATAAAAAATCAGTCCTTAGTGGAACAAGCTGAAAACCTTTCAATTAAAAAATCCACCTTGATTCAAGAAAATCAAAGCTTAAAGAATAAAATTAACAAGCTGAAACCTATAGTAGATAAGTTCACCTTAAGTTCAAACAAACTAAATATGATTCTTGATAATCAAAAAGCTGTATATGATAAGGCTGGACTTGGCTATAACCCCTTGAAGAAACAAAAATTTCTGAAGAATATTTATGTAAATTATTCAAGTAACAAGTCTACAAATATTACTTGTTTCAAATGTGGTAGAATAGGACATAAATCATACACATGCCTTATTAACAAATATGCAAACACAACTATAAAGAAAATATGGGTTCCAAAAGGAACCATTTTGACTAACCTAAAAGGACCCAAGAAAGCTTGGGTACCTAAGACAGAAACTTAACCTTTGCTTGCAGGTGTGTCTAGCATCCCAAGGAGAAAACAGGAAATGGTATCTTGACAGTGGATGCTCGAGACACATGACTAGTGATGAATCACAATTCATCACGCTTGATGCTAAGGATGGAGGGATGGTCACCTTTGGAGATAATGGCAAAGGAAAGATCATCGGGATAGGTAACATTGGTATCACTCCCTCCAAATACATTGAAAATATTTTATTAGTTAAAGGTTTAAAGCATAACTTACTTAGCATTAGTCAATTTTGTGATAAAGGGTATAAAGTTATTTTTGAATCATCTGTTTGCATTGTGACTAGTCCTATTAACGATGGCATTAAATTTATAGGACATAGGCATGGCAATGTTTATATGGTAGATTTGAATGATTTAGCCAAATTAGACATGCAATGCCTAGTATCCTTGAATGCTAAAGTTAATGAGACTAGTTGGCTGTGGCATCGTAGACTTGCACATATTAGCATGCATTCTCTTTCAAAATTAATTAAGAAAGAATTAGTTCTTGATTTGCCAAAATTGAATTTTGAAAAGGATAGAATTTGTGATGCATGCCAATTAGGTAAACAAACTAGAGTTTCATTTAAATCCAAAAATACTGTTTCAACTTCTAGACCATTAGAGCTCTTACATATGGACTTATTTGGACCAACTAGAACCACTAGTCTAGGAGGAAAACGATATGGCTTTGTAATTATAGATGATTACTCTCGTTTTACTTGGGTTTTCTTTTTGGCACACAAAAATGAAACTTTTCATATTTTCACTAAATTTCACCGAAAAGTCACAAATGAAAAAGGATTTTCAATTCAAAATATTAGAAGTGATCATGGAACTGAATTTGAAAATCAAGATTTTGAAAATTTTTGTGATGAAAACGGAATTGGCCATAACTTCTCTGCTCCTAGGACACCCCAACAGAATGGGGTAGTTGAAAGGAAAAACAGAACCTTAGAAGAAATGGCCCTTACCATGCTTTGTGAAAGCAACCTTCCAAGATATTTTTGGGCGGAAGCAATTAACACAGCATGTTACATTTTAAATCGTGTTTTGATTAGACAATTTTTAAAGAAAACCCCCTATGAACTTTGGAAAGGAAGAAAACCAAATATTGCATATTTTTATATTTTTGGTTGCCGATGTTTTGTATTAAATAATGGCAAAGAAAAACTTGATAAATTTGATGCAAAATCAGATGAAGCAATCTTTCTAGGTTACTCCTCCACTAGTAAAGCATTTAGAGTTTTCAATAAAAGAACTTTAGTAGTTGAGGAGTCAATACATGTTATTTTTGATGAATCTAACGATCTTCCTTCAAGGAAGAATGAGGGTGTTGATGATGCAGATCCACTAATAGAAGGTATGAAGGAGATCACTCTGAAAGACTCAGCAACTCTAGAAGACAAGGATCAAGAAGACAAACAAGATGAGAGAGGTGAAGAAATTCAAGAACAACCTCAAGGTACAAATGACCTACCCAAGGAATGGAGGTATGTTCACAACCACCCTAAGGAGTTAATTATTGGTGATCCTATGCATGGAGTAAAAACCCGTTCTTCACTTAGAGACGTAGTTAATCATTATACTTTTGTATCTCATCTTGAACCTAAAACTTTTGAAGAAGCTGAAAATAATCATAATTGGATTAATGCAATGCAAGAGGAACTTAATCAATTTGAAAGAAATAATGTTTGGACCTTAGTATCAAGACCTAAAAATTATTCAATAATTGGCACAAAATGGGTCTTTAGAAACAAATTAGATGAGCATGGAAATGTAATTAGAAATAAAGCAAGACTGGTTGCTAAGGGATATAATCAAGAAGAAGGAATTGATTTTGATGAAACCTTTGCACCTGTTGCTAGATTAGAAGCTATTAGACTTCTACTTGCATATGCTTGCTTTATGAAATTCAAATTATTTCAAATGGATGTTAAAAGTGCATTTTTAAATGGATATATCGCTGAAGAAGTATATGTAGAACAACCCCCTGGATTTGAAAATCATGCTTTTCCTAATCATGTCTTTAGATTAAATAAAGCTTTATATGGATTAAAACAAGCACCTAGAGCATGGTATGATAGGCTAAGCAAATTTTTACTAAATAATGGTTTTTCAAGAGGTAATGTAGATACAACCCTCTTTATTAAAAGAAATCAAAATGATATGCTAGTTATACAAATTTATGTTGATGACATAATTTTTGGGTCTACTAATGAATCCCTTTGTCAAGACTTTGCTAAGCTTATGTAGGGGGAGTTCGAGATGAGCATGATGGGAGAACTCACCTTCTTCCTCGGACTCCAAATCAAACAATCAAAAGAGGGAATCTCCATCACCCAAAGCAAGTACACCAAGGAACTACTCAAAAGATTTGGAATGGAGAATTGCAAACCAATTGGCACACCAATGAGTCCCTCATGTAAGCTTGACAAGGATGATGAAGGTAAATGTGTAGACTTAAAATACTATAGAGGTATGATTGGCTCATTATTATATTTAACTGCAAGTAGGCCTGATATCATGTTTAGTGTTTGTTTATGTGCTAGATATCAATCTAATCCTAAAGAATCTCATTTGAATGCTGTTAAAAGAATCCTTAGATACTTAAATGGTACTCAAACTCTAGGGTTATGGTACTCTAAGGACTCACAAATTGATTTATTAGGATATTCAGATGCTGATTTTGCTAGATGTAAATTAGATAGAAAAAGCACAAGTGGAACTTGCCAATTTCTTGGAGTTAACCTAATCTCATGGTTTAGCAAGAAACAAAATTCGGTGGCACTGTCTACGGCTGAGGCCGAATACATTACAGTCGGAAGTTGTTGTGCTCAAATCTTGTGGATTAAGCAACAACTCGAAGACTTTGGAATCAAACTTAATGAAACACCAATAAGATGTGACAACACAAGTGCCATAAATCTATCTAAAAATCCAATTCAACACTCAAGATCCAAACATATTGAAATAAGACATCATTTTATAAGAGAACATGTTCAAAACAAAAATATAATTCTTGAATATGTTTGCACTAAAAATTAATTAGCTGATATCTTTACAAAGGCCCTTAGTGAGGATAGATTCTGTGAAATTAGGAGAAATCTAGGAATTCTAGATCCATATGCCTAAATTTTTCTCAATTTTCAAGAATTGATGTCAAAAATTCTTAGAGCTCAATTTTTTACATCTATCCTGGTCCCAAAAGCTCAAATTTATCATTCTAAAAACTTATCTTTGAGCAAAACTCCTTCTCCCAAAATTTTAAATTTTTCTGGAATTTATTCATATTTTTTCTGAATTTCTGAACTTCATGAGTCGACCCCCATGAGTCGACTCAATGGCAAACTTGTTATTTCCTCAAACTTCCCACGGGCTCATTGTTTTTATAAGGGACCCTGTTCGTGAGACGACTCATCTTCTCATCTTCTTCCTTCCAAAAGCCAACTTCTCCAATTCCTTTTGCTCCAAATCTAAGGATTTACTTCGAGGCACTTCTCCCTCCTCCTCTCCACCAAAAATCGCCACCTTGAAAGGAATTTTTTATGCTTTCTCCCATTGTTTGGCACGGTTGGAGCGTGCCCTAGCACTCCACCGTTCTTCCCAAATCCACTTCTTTTCTCCACCAAAATCCCTCTTCACTCTCTTGTGATCCCTCCTCCACTCATTCACGTGTTCCTCCAAGTCTTCTTGCCTGCTACTATAGTAAATATGGCTCCAAAGATGAAGCTTCCCCAAAGAAGAAAGTCAATCCGTGAGCCTGAAAAAATTGTCTGAAAGAAAAGGCAAGCTGGTCAGTCTTCAACTGCTCCCACTCCAGCTTCAGTATCTGCTCAAGGTCCCCCTCAATCCTCCTAAGCCCCAGTAAGAATCCTCTTTCTGATAGAAAAGTCAAACCGGAAAGAATATAGATTTTCGGTTCTTTGAAAAAGAGGGCTTTACATTTGCAACTAAGATTAAAAACCAAGGATGGGATTTTACTGCTCCCTTAAGGAAGTCACCTATGTTGACCTAGTTAGAGAATTCTACCAGAATCTACATTATGGAAATGGGTCAGTGACTTCAACAGTCAAGGGTATTGATATTTGCTTGGATTCTAGATATTGGGAGAAATACTTCAGTTGCCTAGTGAGGTTACTCTTATATGGAACTCCCAATAAAAGAAGAGGGGATCAGAATTATTCTAGGAGAAACTTATTCAGGAAGTTTAAATAAATTGGAAGCAAAGATTTTGTCCATTGAGATGAGGATCCTGCATCAGATGGTAACGAAGTTCTTCTTTCCTAGGAGTGGTAGGCATGATTTACTATCCAGCAGAGATGTATGTATCATGTTTCATGTCATCACTCAGACCCCCCTGAACCTCCCTGCACTTATGATAGAGGCCATGAGAGAGACTTTGAACAGATCCAAGGCACACTTGCCTTATGGTATGGCCCTTACTAGAGTATTTAGGAGGTTTGGAGTTAGCTGTGAGGGGGAGGCTTCTACTAAGCTCTCTCATGTGGACACTTTCAACCAACACACCCTGCACCGAATGGGATTTACAAAGACTGATGGTGGTTGGATCAAGGGCTCTGAAGAAAGAGCTGAGGAGAGAGCTGAGGAGAGACTGAAGACAGAACTGAAGACAGAGCTGAAGAAGAAGGTCCATCATCTCCTGTCCATGACTTCAGGGCAGCATCACCAAATATCCAGTTCATTCTGATACAGAGGCTGGCCCTTCAGAGTTTACTAGGATGCCCACACCAGTGTATCAGCCAGAGAGCAGAGCACCTCCATCAGAGTTCAGACTGGCTGACGATCAGATCGAGCAGATATCACAGCGTGTGGCCTCTTTGCTATCTAGTCAGTGGGCAGTACTCTTTTGCACCTGGAGCCACTTTTCTGATCAGACCATGACTCCCCACATCTCCACTGTGTTTCAGATGATATCAGATCAGTCCATCCGGATCCAGCAGCTTGAGGACACCGTCTGGAGACTGACTGGCAGAGTTCTTGACTTGCAGGGGCAAGTCCTTGCTTTGGCCCATCCTCAGCCACAGGAGTCAACTATTGAGGTCACAGACCTCACTGCAGAGGCTGGCAGGCTCAGAGGAGCACTAGAGGGTGGATATGAGTTACTAAGAAAGAGATCCGAGGATCGAGTGAGCATGCATCCACTCAGTTCACTGCTCTACTACAGTCTGTTTCCAGAGCACTGAACGTACTTGATTCCATCAGACTCACCCTTTCTGTTCAGTCCTTAGCCTCTCAGCGTTCTCAGCCTCCCAGTTCATCTCGCTCTCCTGCTCGTGCCAGAGGCAGACGGAGTAGAGGACGCACTTCTGATCCATCAGCTTCTCATCCCATATCTGATGACTCCGATCCATGACTTGTCTTGATCATTACTAGATCCTAGGTGTTAGTGTCTTGTTCTAGGATCTGTATTTTGGGGCCATGTATTGACAATTAGCTGGTTGACTTTTTATAAGAACTATGTATTGAAACAATTATGGTTTTATGGTATCATCTTTTACTTATATTTCTACCTTTTGTAATGATGACGATCATATTTTGGTTATATATATTCTCCTTGTTGAAATATTGTCTTCTCTTTGTTATTGTTTGCTGTTAATAATTGCTGTATTAAGGGGGAGCAAACATCTGTGATAAACTCTAAAGGGGAGAAATTAAAGAATGTTTCAGAAAAAGGAGGAGTTAACCATGTTTGATGATGTCAAAAAGGGGGAGAAATTAAACAAAAAAGCAATCCAACAAAAGCAAAACCAAAAATTATGAGCAATTAAAGAAAAAGCAATCCCATCAAAAGCAAAACTATAAATTATGAAAATTATGAATGAATTGGAGAATTTAAAGAACAATATCAAAATACAATGCTAAGTACAATGCAAATAAGTAACTTTTAAATTACTTCTTTATATAGCTCTGATTTGCTTTAAAAATTTAAATATGCTCTGATATACTTCAAAATTCCAACTTGCTCTGATACATCTTTTGAAATTTTATTTGCCTTGATATATCTTAAGAAATTTAACTTACTCTGATACATCTTAAAATTTTTTTTTAACTTGCTCTGATACATTGTAAAATTTCTCTGATACATTGTAAAATTTTATCTGATACATTATAAATTTTTTTTCTAATAACATTGTAAAATTATTTTTTCTTGCTCTGATACATTGCAAAATTTATTTTTCTTTGCTCTGATACATCTTAAACTCAAAATGATCTAATACACTTTCAAATAACTCTTAAACATGCTTTGGCACACATAATTATTTTTTTTATCAAAAGCAATAAAGCACATAAGTATTTTTTGCTCTGATGCTAAAACTAAAATCAAATGAGAATGAGCAAATTTTTAAAATACAGCTTGCTCTGATAACAAAAATAAGTTTTCTACTCTAACACCAAAATCACATGATCCAATGAGCATATCTTCAATTCTTTAAGCAAATGGGCAAACTATTCTTGCATATGACCATTTATATCACATGCCAAAAGAATCATACTCTTTTCAAGCATATACACCTATAATGCATTCTTTTGAAATTATTGATTCACATAAATGCTTTTGTTCAAATGTTTTGTCATCATCAAAAAGGGGAGATTGTTGCTCCTAGATTGATTTTGATGATTACAAAGCAGATTGAAGGGATACAAATATTTTTAAATTGAAATAGTCTTTATGCTCTTCAGGGGCAAAATCATAATTTTACTAAAATCCTGATTTGATAGTATCATTTGGTAGAACAAATGATTTGTAATCTATTGGTGAAAATTTCATTATTTTTGGACTTATATTTTTGAAGATATGAATGTTTGAAGTGCATGAGTCGACTCATGAGTCAACTCATGGCACAATGAGCTGATTGGTACGCAAAAATTTCCCTTGGCACGCTGGATTTTTGGCTTGGCACGACCTGTGAGTCGACTCATGAGTCGACCCACAAGGCATGAGTCGACTCATGAGTCGACCTCTGCTGATTTGGGCCAAAAAAATCCAGAAACCAAATCTCTGGTCTTTGCAACAGAGGTCGACTCATGAGTCGACCCCTGAAGCATGAGTCGACTCATGAGTCGACCCCTGCGACGGAAATCGTCCGCAACGGCTAGTTTTTTGCCCGTTTTAATTGCCTTTTATGCTCCCTTAAAATGCTCTAACGGCACTTTTTCTGCCTAAATTGTTTTCTCTTGTTTCTTAAGGCTATAAAAGGTTTCAAAAGGTGAAAGAAAAAAAAGATCAAACATATACACGAAGAGATCAACGAAATACACGAGAAAAAAAGACAGAGGATCCACAATCTACACGAGAGAGACAAGGAATCTACAATATACACGAGAGATTGTGAAAGAGAAAAGCAAGAGCGTTCAAAAGGGCATTCAAGAGCATTCAAAGAGAGGATTTTTCAAGCCTATTTTTCAACCTTGATCAAGAGCTCTTTCAAAGCCTTCAAGAAGTCTTCAATCAAAGTTCATCTTCTCCTCAAGCGTTCTTTCAACTTTTCATCCACCTTGAGGAAATCCAAAAAGGGGATTCTTCATTTGAGTAAAGTATTTTTTTTATTGTTATATTCGCTCATTTAAGGAGCTATTCTTGTACTTATTTATGCTCTAAACTGTCTTACTCTTTGTGAGTAATTGTTCTTGTTTTTGGAGAGTTTCCAAAACAAGGAAGGTTGATCCGAACCTGAAATCGGAGTGTTTTGGGTTGGCTTGTACCCGAGAAATAAGTGGACTAGCTTGGGATAGCTAGTGTCAGAGTTTCTGACATTTGTATTCGGGTTGAATACAAGTATAGTGGATTGAAATTCTCAAGTAGGAGCTTGGAGAGTGGATGTAGGTGCAAGGTTGGCACCGAACCACTATAAATCCTTGTGTTTGTGGTGTGCTTTATTGTTTCTCTTTATTTCTTTATTATATCCTTGCATTCTTGCTTTAGATAATTAATCTTTAATTAAAGTCTTTCTTCTCATTCATCAAGCTTTTAACAAATACTTTTCATAAGTAATTAGTTAAGCTTAAAATTTTTAGAAACCCAATTCACCCCCCCTCTTGGGTTGCATAGCTGGGCAATAATTTTGAATTAAAATTAATGTAAAAATATAATTTTGGATAATAGGCGCGGAAGAATCTCCTAGAAGTTAGTTGATCTATTCATTCAGTGCTCCGTGAAAGGTAAGTAATGAATCATCTTCTTGAGATATTCCATATTTATTCTGAAAATAAATAATTATTATCTGAAATTATGCATTATTTATGAAATTATGTTTTGAAAGAAAAATGCTTTTGAAATGTTATGGTATATCGGTTTATGCACATGTTTAGTGAAAAATTATGATATATTATGATACAAAGTGTTTTGATATAGATCGAATTTATGCTCTCAGTCTAACTATGTTTCAGTGGCCCCCGCCAATGGGGATTATACGTTGGCACTCAGTGGACCCTGTCAGTGGGGGTTGTGCGCTGGTATTTGTGGACCCTGCCAGTGCAGGTTGTGCGCTGGTGTTTGTGGACCCTGCCAGTGGAGGTTGTGCGCTGGTATTTGTGGACCCTGCCAGTGGGGGTTGTGCGCTGGTATTCTGTGGACCCCACCAATGGGGGTTAAATGTTGGTCATAGTCAAGGCTGTTGAGTTACGAGTGTTTTGAATCGAATCGGATTTATGATTATATTATATGTGAATATTTGAAAATATTTGGTTTGTATTAAATCAGCATGAAATATACTCTTATGTTTATTTGCAGCATTATTCTTGAAAATTATATAATATCTGAAATATCTGGTAGAGATACTTGTTACTTACTGGGCTGTCTAGCTCATTACCTTTCTTTCTATTTTTCAGATTCAGATAATTAATTTCGAACGTGAGAAGAAATATTGGGACAAAGCTTTTAGAGGCGAGATTTAGCATTGTCAACTTCATCTAACTTAGATCTATTGTTTTATTGTTAGCAGAAAAATTTTATTGGATGTAAGACATTTGATTTAATTACTTGAATTAAAGTTGAATAATAATTATTTGAATTTATTTCGCTACGATGCATTGATATCGTGATGAGATGCCTTGCATGCTTATGGAGAGAGTTCTTCATGAGCATGTGGCGGTTGCCGCGACCCTCGATTCACGATCTTTGATCGGGGGCATGATAATTAATATGGTATCAGAGCATAAGTGGATAAATTATGACACATAGAATTTGACATAGTATGAGTGTAGGTGGATAAATATTAGGAATATTGGGACGTTAAAGTATGAGCATCATAATAATAAAAACATCAAAAGTTCAGTTAAGATAGCAATAGATAATAAGACTCAACAGATTGATGGTGAGCCGTGCTCCAGATGTGGCAAAAAATCATGCAGACAAGGATTGCTATTGGAATATAGGTGCTGGCTTCAAATGTGGTCAGAAGGATCATAAAATTGCTAGCTGCCCGCTAAATACTGAAAATCAAGTTGGCCAAAGAACTTATGAAGGACAACATAAGGGTGATGGACAGATTTTTAAAAATCAGGGAAGAGTTTATGTGCTTACTCAACAGAATGCACAGGCTTCCAATACAATGGTGACAGGTATGAAAAATTTTGAGGATGAAATTTCTTTTTAGGGGTGAAGAATGTTATAGCCCAAGCCCATGACATCAGGATCCAAGCCCAACAAAAAAAAAAAGGATAAAAATCGGGAAGAAGACTCCCGGTAGGAGTCTTCTTCTCCGGCGAGACCCAAGCCTATTAGGAGTCCTAGGATCTCTCGAAATCCTAGGACCCTCTATAAGAAGGTCTCCCCTCTCTCTTGAGATCGATCATCGGCCTCTTCTCCCTCTCTTTCTCTCCGATTTTCCCGAAGTAGAGCCGCAGGCACTGTTGGTTTCTCGCCGTGATTTCTCGCCGGTGAGGTCACCGGGGGCCGGGGGTGAGCTTTCCTTTCCTTCCTCTCTTCCTTCCCTTTCTTTTCATAGTTTTGATTGAGGCTGCCGGCGATGAGTGTCACCGATCTACAGTCGGGAAAGAGACTCTGTTTTTGGGTCTCTTTTCCTTGAATTTTCCGGCACCGGCGATCGGAATCGATCGTCGGCCACGCTCCTCCGTGACCGGGGGAGTGGCCCCCATCTGCCGCCGGCCTCCACCGTGGCGGCCATGGCCCGAACGACCGGTCAAGGCCGGAGGATGCCGGTCCCCTGTTCCGGCATGGGAAGAACCAAGAAAAAGAAGAAAAGAAAAAAAGAAGAAAAAGAAAAAGAAGAAAAAGAAAAGAGAAAGAAGGAAAAAGAGAAAAAGAAAAGAGAAAGAAAAAGAAAAGAAGAAAAAGAAAAGAAAAAAAAACAATAATAATAATAAATATATATATATATATATATATTTATATATATATAAGTAAGTAAATAAATAAATAAATAAATTTAAAAAAAATGAAAATGATGAGAGAGAGAATTTCTCTCCTCTCTCTTCTTTCAGTCTGAACCCTGACTTTCTCTCTCTGAAATTGGACTTTCTCTCTCTATTTTCTCTCTAGAATTTTCTCTCTCTAGAATATTTCTCTCTCTTGATGGATTTTTCTCTCTCTAAAGATATTCCTCTAGGATTAGCGAAGTGTAAAGCTTCATTGATGATTTTGATCGAGTTTAGCGAAGAATCTGATTTTAAGTGAGGTTTTGATTTTGGGATTTGTTAGATTTAATTTTGAATTAAAATTAATGTAAAAATATAATTTTGGATAATAGACGCGGAAGAATCTCCTAGAAGTTAGTTGATCTATTCATTCAGTACTCCGTGAAAGGTAAGTAATGAATCATCTTCTCGTGATATTCCATATTTATTCTGAAAATAAATAATTATTGTCTGAAATTATGCATTATTTATGAAATTATGTTTTGAAAGAAAAGTACTTTTGAAATGTTATGGTATATCGGTTTATGCACATGTTTAGTAAAAAATTATGATATATTATGATACAAAGTGTTTTGATACAAATCGAATTTATGCTCTCAGCCTAACTATGTTTCAGTGGGCCCCACCAATGGAGATTATACGTTGGTACTCAGTGGACCCTGCCAGTGGGGGTTGTGCGCTGGTATTTGTGGACCCTGCCAGTGCGGGTTGTGCGCTGGTGTTTGTGGACCCTGCCAGTGGGGGTTGTGCGCTGGTATTTGTGGACCATGCCAGTGGGGGTTGTGCGCTGGTATTCTGTGGACCCCGTCAATGGGGGCTAAATGTTGGTCATAGTCAAGACTGTTGAGTTACGAGTGTTTTGAATCGAATCGGATTTATGATTATATTATATGTGAATATTTGAAAATATTTAGTTTGTATTAAATCAGCATGAAATATACTCTTATGTTTATTTGTAGCATTATTCTTGAAAATTATATAATATCTGAAATATCTGGTAGAGATACTTGTTACTTACTGGGCTGTCTAGCTCATTACCTTTCTTTCTATTTTTCAGATTCAGATAATTAATTTCGAACGTGAGAAGAAATATTGGGACAGAGCTTTTAGAGGCAAGATTTAGCATTGTCAACTTCATCTAACTTAGATCTATTATTTTATTGTTAGCAGAAAAATTTTATTGGATGTAAGATATTTGATTTAATTACTTGAATTAAAGTTGAATAATAATTATTTGAATTTATTCCGCTGCGATGCATTGATATCGTGATGAGATGCCTTGCATGCTTATGGAGAGAGTTCTTCATGAGTATGCGGCGGTTGCCGCGACCCTCGATTCACGATCTCGGATCGGGGGCGTGACAATATTGTAGCCAAAAATTATTGTGTCAAATCTTGTAGATTAAATATCAACAAGAAGATTATGACATAAAATATATTCCTAGAACATATGATAATACTAGTACAATAAAACTAAATAAGAATTTAATTCAATATTTTAGAACTAAGAATATTGAAATAAGGCATCATTTTATTAGAGATCATATGTATAATAATGATATTGTGCTTGATTTTGTTTCAATTGAAAAATAACTTATTGATATTTTCACTAAATATTTATATGAAGATAGATTTTTTATAATTAGAAGAGAATTAGAACTTTATGATCCCTTTAGTTGAGCCAAATTGCTAGAAATCCTTATCTAAATTGACCAAAGTTCCATTTAACTTAATTTAAATGCTATTCAATTCCACTTTAATTGAATTCTCCTTGAATCAAATCTTCTTCTTGCTGATTTTTGGCTTCATTCGATCCTTATGGTACAAAAATTTTACTGCTTGTAGAGTCAACTCTTGCATTTCCTTGAGTTAACCCCTCTTAAGTTGACTCCTAAATAATTTGAGTTGACTCGTATATCAAGAGACAATCATTTTATGCAGATTCATGGTGTGTTGTCTCATTGCAATTTCATTGCCTTTTCAGCCAACCCTACTCCAAAAATCCTACCCCACAAAGTCTCTAACTCCTTGTCATTTTCTCTCCAATCTTTATCGATGTTGTATGCAAATACCTCCTCAAAAACAAATTGCCCACCTATTGAAAAGAAAAATGGCAAACAAGCAAGCCATAGTGTTGATCCTAAAATTGATTTTGATGAGAATAAAATATTTGAGTATATATTTGATACTAACAAATTATTTAAAGTTTTGAAAAGAGATTTTAGGAAGCTAAAGCCATGTTTCAAAGAATCTGATAGTTTTCATCTTAAAAATTCAAAAAAGCAAGGATCAAGAAGGCTACACCATGAAAAATCAAGTGAAGAAAGTCTAAAGGCGACTCCAAGCCTTGAAAAGTTGACTTTAGCATATTAATATTAGATGGCATAGGCCTTGAGTCAACTCTCTCAGAAAAGATAGAGAACATATTTTTTGAGAACAGTCCTCGAGTCGATCTTTGAAGACTTCAAGTCGACTTGAAGGTAGCTTGAGTTGACTTTGGAACTGTTCGAGTTATCCCCCCTAGCATAGTGTTTGTAACAGGCACAAGATTAATTGAAGGAGCCACTTCCACCCCCCCCTCCCCCCACAATTATGGTTCCCAAGTCAATCTGACATCTTCTACTCAAACTCAGATGCGAAGTTCCGAGATGTATCTTGGCTTCCAAAGTCGGCCTAGGATTGGCTCAAGTAGCTGTAGGTACTATAGTTTGGCTGGCATTTGGTAGTGCTGAAATGTCGATTGTATAAGGCCTGTTATCAAGCATTTGCTTGACTAGGGAATTAGTCAAAGAGTATTATACGAAGCAGTGCGGATCTACCAAGGCCATGGTCGATCTCTCAACCTGCATAGCAATTGATTCGATGAGGTTTCTGGCTAATCAATAAATAGCATCATTGCTGTAGCAAGATGTCTTTGATTTTCATCCAAATGAAATTTAAATTGTACGATGACATCATAGAGCATCATTGCGGCCGTCAAGAGCATGGTCCTTTCGTGGGCTTGAATGGGGCTTTACTTTCATAGATGGCCATCTATCCTTGTTGCATTTGGGGACCGTGTTCGATGGTTCTAGTAGCAATGCCTGATGTTCCTCATCGACGATATTCTATAGGGATTTCATTAGCTTGAGTCAACTTGATGGTTGTGCATCACATCTCTTCTTAGATGGTATTCTGTGTCAGTCAATGGTTGGGTTGAATAATTGCACAGGTGTGCCACCGGTCATCACCGGAATAAGAAGAAGTGCATATATTCAATTGCCTTAAAACTTCAAGGACGTTAAATATTGAAAGCTGCCAAGTCAAAGAGGGTGATGGCTAGACTCTACGCTACTAGAGATAAAAGATAGATAAAAAGAAAAGATAAAAGATAAATGATAAACGGTAAAAATGGCCACCTCTCTTTCACTATTATATATATATATATATATATATATATATATATATATATATATATATTCTTTACCATCACATTCTCTCCACCAACTAGGATAAGTGTCATCTCTTTCATTTTGACACGTAAGGTCGTTGGTTATTATGCTCACCATTTTTTTCTTTATCAGTTACCGCTATTTGTTTTAAATTTTGAAACTTTTCTCCGACTTGCGCATCATATTTCTTAGTAACTGTAGTTGGCCCAACTTTGCCATTATCATTGCCCAACACTTAGGCACTATATTTTGTATGCAGCATTATTTACGTAACATCCTGACCGGTTATGATAGCCACGGATTAACATGTGCATGGTCATATGGTAGTGTCGAAACAACAAAATGATCAGAGGCTTATTAAAAGAAAATAGGTCTTTTTTGGTACACCATTAAAAGTTAAAAAAAAAATACCGCTAATACCACTAGCGGCATTTTTATCAAATATTGATTAGTGTCATCGAAAATTTTATCGCTGATTAATCAATGACACTTTTATATATGCTGCTAAAAATCATTTTTTATAATTTTTTTTATATTGACCAATATTTCTAAAATATCACAAATTACTTTAACAGTACAAAAAAAAAACAGATCATATAAAAAAAAAATAAAAAAAAATATAATGGACAATGGCACTTCAAAATGTCAGTGAAGATTAATCAGTAGCAACCATAAGTGCTAGTAAAATAGTTATAACTGGCGACATTTTTATAAATGCTACTCAAAATTTTTTTATGATATTTATTGAAATTTATCAGTATTTTTGAAATGCTACAACTTCTTTTAGTGGCCAAGGAATGACACACAAAAAACATAAAAAAAAAATGTATTAAATAGCATCATTTACAAATATTGATAAAAGATAAATAGTGGCATTTTGAAGTATTGATAAAATAATTTTTAACATCATTTTACAAAGATGTATTATTATTCCATGAAACCTATTTGAAATATGTATTATATATTTTTTCACATAATTTATAATATATTATACGATGATGCACCATAGACGAAGAACTGACAAATGGATCCACATAAATTGATAATTACATTGATGATACTACATTTGAAATCATGAATAGTATCCAACAAATTCAAATTTATAATATATATATATTAAATTCTTAACACAAAAGAATTAACAGCCCTCAAAAGTGACAAACAATAGTTATACTTTGAAGTTCACAGCATACTACACAAATAAGGAAAAATAGTCACTTCAAACTAAAGTCAACTTTAGCCGATGCCTAAGCAGATGCCACTTGCAAAACAAAAATAAAATAAATATCTGAATACTGATTAAATAAATTTATATATAAAAATTATAGTTGAATAGTTTATGAAGTATATTATATAAAAGCTAAATATCATCAATAATATAAGGTCCCATAATAGAATCTCTAATTCTTGCATATCCCATATTAATTCTTATCAGAGGCTTATTATCCACCTTTGCTATCTTAACATATATCTCCTAAAATTGAGACCTAAATTCATTCTTTCCTCCAATTTTTTATTTGGATCTTTGTTTATATGAGTTGCTAATATCCCATCAAGATGAGATATTATGGAACATTTTAACATAATTTTGTTCCCCTCCTATAAATAGAAATCGATATTCAATAATATACAACAAATCAACTAAAAAGATAAGTTTATAAAAATAAATCATATAATAAAATTGTTAAAATAAAAGTAAGGTGAATGTGTATAGCAAAAATAATTTAGGACCAATTTATCTTAAGCGAAGGAGTAAGACACAACTTTATCCTTTTTGATATTTTTTTCTACAATTTACTAAAAATATGTTAAAAGTTTTGTTGGAGCAATCTCACTCAGTGAACTTGGTGTTGCCCTGAAATAGAAAAAATATATTTATATCCTTTCAATCAAATTGACTAAATTTTAAGAAGTGCTCCTTTAAAATTTATCAGAACTCGGTACTCTACAAAGAAAAATCATTCAACTTCGTATTGAGTAATTAATAAAAGCTCACTTGCAACTCACATCAAGACCTTTATTTACACACTTTTTTAAGCAATCATTGCTATGAACCCATAAAAAATTTCACTAAGATAATGAAATGAGTACAAAGAGGGGTGGGAAAGGGGAGAGGAGAAATTTTTGATGATAATTAAAAGTAAAACACAAATAATGGATGTATCGCACAAGAAATTATAGAATGCTGATAGAACAAAACTATATAATGTGCTATCTATAAACCTTTAATGTGATCCTGAAATATTTAAATATCCACCTAGCTTAATAGTAGAAGGCCTATTGTTGTTCTTTTTATCTGCAACACTGAATGCATCATGTTCATGCTTGAACATATGCTTGCATTCACACACAAGCAAATGTCTGTACCCATTCAGCCACATACAGACACATATGCATGCTGTTACAGGGTTGTGCCACCTTGTCTATTATCCTCAAGTCTCATCTTCAGAAATACTTTTTAGTTTGGCTGAAGCACCAAAGCAAACTCCAAATGACAGACTTCATCTGTAGTCCCCACATCTCGAAAGATCTCATCAAGAGGATGATCTCAAGTGAAAGGTCCGGGAGATCGAGTGCCACCTTGGTGAGGTCCAGATGGGTGGCAAGGGGGGATGACGAGGCTTTTAGATTCAGCTCCTAGCCACCTTTCTCCCATGCCATTCTATAGGAACCAATTCTGCATTGGTTCAATATGCCATAAGTAGAGCCACTTGAAGGCTCTACAGACCCATTGGATCAGCTAGAGGGCTACAAAGCCCTCATGATGCTTTAAGGTACCTCAGACGTCCTCCTTTGGCTTGCTTTCCCTGCGACCTTGAAGAAGGTAGCAAGATTTTGGTAATCCAGTCTTTTGTCGGAATCAAGTTACTCCTTCGAGCAACTCTGACATCAGTTGGTTGCTCACTTTGAGAACAACCGGGTCTAGCCAAGAACTTCAGATAGCCTCTTCTCCATTCGCTAAGAAAAGAAGAATCTCTATGGGATTATGTGGTGTATTTTAATGCAGCTACAATAGAAGTCTGCAGTCTTGATGAAGCTGTTGCTATGTCGGTTCTAAAGCGAGGCCTCTGCAATAAGCACCTCATCTACTTCCTCGATAAATTTTTTTCAAGGGACTACACTGATCTTCTAACCCAAGCCCACAAGTACATACAGGTCGAAGAGGGCTGGATCACCTGTTAGCAAGAAGAAGAAGGTCGGGCCCAAAATAAGAAGAAGCATGCCCAGGAGGACATGCACTCGAATCTGTTGGGAATAGTATCCCAAAGCCAATCATCAGCCTGTTGACGGTTGTGCTCCTTTTTGTATTAGTACATGAATTATAAATAAATAAAAGTTATTTTGATATTTTTTCATCACAAATGTTTCATCTTCTAATGAACTCCTGTGTTGTGGTGAAGTCCTTAGGACTATTTAGACTCGACAAAGGAGGATTTGTCGCTTAGTCCTTAAACATGTTCGCGACCAAATGATACGTTGTTACCAAGGACGACAACGTTTATCGAGCATAGGTCGTTGTGTGCCATATGGGTTGGTTGTCCTCATAACCAAAGAGTGTGGAGACACTGGTATGGCATACAGGTAAGATGTAATGGTACATCTGCACTGAATGTGACCAACTCCAGAGCTATTTCTGTTGTCAAGATTTGCTCCGATGGGATATGGGTATAAATATCCCTTCGATCTGAGACCGCCACGGTGACTTGCAAGCAACTCACTGCACTTAGGCACTGGACTACCTGAATTTCTAATTCAGTGACGGAAGGTTGCTGGGTGTAGTCAAGTACTTGACTTGTCGGTGCATGTGTCAAGATGGGATTGACCACTCCAGTTTAGGAGCTGTGTACAGTCGTGTTTCAATTTAGCAAAACCTTGGTCAGGGTAGTCCTAGTGAGGAGTCACAGGACTAATTGAGTTGGGCACGATTCGGATGATATCATCAGGGTTGACAGTTTAACCCTGAGTCATCCTAAACACAGGGGTCAAAAGGGATGAATTATACGGTAACCATATTCACATAGGTTCTGAATATTGCGATTGCGATTATTCGATCTATCCGATCATCGGGTACCATTGCTAGATGGTCACTTCGATTAGTACAGAAATTGGTTCCTGTGCTACTGGCTTAGGTTCGAACCTGCGGGGTCACACACATTAGAGGTTCCTTTCTGATCTGATGGCTGATTATGAGTCTTATCTATCTGGGACTCTATGATTGAGAATTAAGATTCTCTAATCATGAGTTCCACACATTTTGGGTACCGGGGTCAAAATTTTGAATTTCAAATTTTGAATTTGAAATTTGAACTCTTTGATCAAGGTTTCATATCGATGGTCTCTGATGCCTGATTGCCCATCGAATTTGGACTCAATATTTATGAGAGGTTTAATTAATAATTTAATCACTAATTAACTCAATTTAATTGAGTAATTATTTTTGGATCAAGTCTAATTGAATTGGATTCAGTTTGGATTGATCCGATTAGGTTAAATGTTGACCTAATCGCTAAGGTGGTTTAGTCTCTGATTTGATCAGGGGTTAGGTTTAGTTAATTTCT
Organism: Elaeis guineensis; assembly: GCF_000442705.2. Lineage (NCBI taxonomy): Eukaryota > Viridiplantae > Streptophyta > Magnoliopsida > Arecales > Arecaceae > Elaeis > Elaeis guineensis. The sequence goes on from NC_025994.2 coordinate 60,215,763, forward strand.
GATTTGATTAGGATTTTATTGAGCCTAATTAAGCCTAATTATGTTGGGTTTAATCTAATCTAATTGTGCTTAACCTATTTTAAACTAGGTTGGCTCAATTTGAATCAAACCACCTTGTTTTAAATTCTCTGCGACACCCAACTTCCTTGCACCCATTTGAATTCATGAGAAGAAACTTCTCGTGAAATTTTTCTCATGCAAAACCCTTCCCCACGCCCTCATTTGTGTGCCATATGGATGGATAAAATAATTAGTTAGCCATTCAAATTCAAAGCATATTTGAATTTGAATGGATAACTTATCACTTGCCCTTTCATCCTTATCCATTTTGTGCGCCACATTACTTACATGAGAAAAGGTTTCTCGTGAAACATTTTCCACGCACAAAGAGCCACGCCCCTTCTCTTCTCACGCCCAAAAGGATAGGGATAAGTTGGTTTTCGTTTGAATTCAAATTTGATTTGAATTCAAATGTGTAACCTCTTGTCTTTATCCTCTCACACGGATAAGACACGTTCGACGTTGTTTTAAAAGGAGGAGAAAGGTGGGACATGTGTAGAAATTTTAAGAGAGAAACTTTGGGGCGTGAGGAAGGCTTCTGCGCAAGGTGAAGGTCCAAAACCTTCCGAGAGAAAAAGAAAGAAAAGAGAGAAAATTGGGCGTAGGGTTTTTGGTGTGTACCCTAGGGTTTCTACCTAGGGTTCGGGAAGTGAGATTGGTGTGCCATGAGTGTCGTGAGTCCACCAAATTTTAGGAAGAGATCCATCAGCCTGTCAAGCAACTGTACAGATGATCCAGAGTATCCAAGAAGTCAGCACACATAGATCGAAGGAGTTCGATCAACATCTGCCATCAAAAGGGTGAAATCACGAACTAGCATTCGTGAGGAGCTGATCAGACGGGAGCTTCGTGTGGACGATCCGCAGAGGCCAGACATTTGTGTGGCGGTAATGTGACGATCAGAGCCCCCCGATGGTGATCAGATTGCGGTGATCGACTACCCACAAAAGGTGATGTGTTCTGAACACAGTACTGTAAAACGTTTACTGATTCAAATTTGAATTTCAAATTTAAATGCATGCTGTTGTATCATATTTAGATCCTAGTGTAGGGTTAATTAGTATTAATTAATGAGATTAATTAATAATTCTACTGTAAAATAGTAATTTTGAAAAAGTTTTAAAATTACCATTTTGCCCCTACACTAAATTTTCGCCTAAAAATTGTATCAGAGCATGGTTCTAGAATATGATATACATATGCATGCGTAGATTGAGGTGTAATCTATAAGTTTAAATTTGAAATTCAAAATTCAAAATTCAAAATTCAAAAAGATTTAAAATTTAAAATTTGAAATTTGAAATTTGTTAGAAGTTTCAAATTTAAAATTCAAAATTTGAAATTTGAAATTTGGTTGAAATCTCAAATTTGAAATTTGAAATTTGAAATTTGAAATTTGAAATTTGAAATTTGAAATTCAAAATTCAAAATTTGAAATTTGAAATTTGGTTGAAATCTCAAATTTGAAATTTGAAATTTGAAATTCGAAATTCAAAATTTGAAATTCAAAATTCAAAATTTAAAATTCAAAGATTGAAAATTCGAAATTTGAAATTTGGTTGAAATCTCAAATTTGAAATTTAAAATTTAAAATTTGAAATTTAAAATTTAAAATTCAAAATTTAAATTTTGAAATTGGTATATTTAGATATACTTGATCCAAGTAGCAAGTAATCTAATTGGGTTGGTTGCCATGGCCATCCGGTCATAGGAGAAAAGTAGGGTTTAAAGGCCCTCTCTTCCCATTCGATGGGGTCTCCTATGGCGGTAGGGGTGCCGATGCAATTATATCCCATGCCGATGAAGCAGTGAAAGGATATAATTAAGAAATTTATCATGAATGTGTTAGATTAGATCTAAAAGAAAATTTATGATTTATTTTGAGTTATTTTTTGTTATGAAATGAGCAATAGAATTGCTGTTTATGAAATATGCTGACCCATTTGTGAAATGAGTTAACACATTTGGTGAACAGAAAATAAAATCTTTCAAATTTAAAAATTATTTTCGAAATGCCAAACCCTGACCCATCAGCCCAAGTACTTAATTAAAAGAATTAAGTGTTGTCTAGTAGGTCTAGAATTGTGAATTAAGACCTAAGATAATTGCATAAACTTGTGGGTCAATGGGTTAGATGAATTAGGTCCATAATTGGGTTAGACCTAAGGTTAGTTTAAAAAAATAGACTAAATAGAGTAATTGATCAAATCTAATCAAAAGTTGAATTAGATTAGGTCAAGGATACTCTAGACTCAACTTCAATAGTTGTAGTTGAATGGGTCCATGTCTTTAACTAGACCAAGATGGACTTAATTCATGGCTACGCGGTGGAGCCCTATTTACTAAGTTGATCAAAATTAAAACTAATGAACCGGTTGGTGTCTAAGGTAAGTTCGGCAGTTTTGACCAGTGGTTCTTAAGCGGGAGCTACTCGCATTGATTCGATCATTGACGAGTTAATGACAAATCCCCACCACTGATCTCACTTACCTGGCCAATCTGGTAAGTTAGATTTTGATTAGATCACTTGGTGATTAGAGCTCCCCCATGTCATTAGGTAAATCAGTGTGACTGATTTAGGTGCTCCTAATGCCAGCTTTAATTAAATCTTTTTTAATCTGACTTAGTGAAGTCAGTGGGAGGATTGAAATTGGCTGGATGATTTCTTCTCTACTATTCTTTAATAAAATCCTCAAAATTATTAGGTCCCAAAATGATTAAGTTATAATGATAACTAAGTCATAGCCTCCCATTAAGTGAGTGATAATGAGTCCATTAGTTCAATGATCATTGGAGGCCCAAAGGCCTGGTGCTCATTGGCTAATGGAATTATTATTCATAATATGATAATTTGATTGAGTCTTTCTGATGGTGGTTAGGTTGGCCGGCCAAAGTCGGACCTGATCATTTATTGGTCCGATTCACTAAATTAAGTCATGTTAATGGTTGGACCTAACCAGATCTTTTCAGTGGAGGCCAAAGCCTACTGATTAGGTTCTGGGATAAAATCAATTACTAGAAGTTGTTTAGAGAAACAACTGGTTAAGAACCTACCCATAGATGCACATGGGTTGACCAACCAAAGTTGGGCTCGTGTGTAGTCTGTATGGATTCTAGTACCCATTAAGGAATTAAAGTAATTCCTCGAATTGGAGGATAAGGCTACCAGTTCGTAAAAATATTGGGAAAAATTTTAGACTAAAATTCAAGTCTTTAGTATTAATTTATGTACTAATAGAGGTCTCGTTTTTCTTTAAGCAGCTATGGCCACTACCCTGTCGCTCCGGTCATTATTAGATAATGACAAGCTCATGGGACCCAATTTCGATAGCTGGTATCAAAAATTGAAAATCATCCTTGAGCATGAGTGGATCCTTTATGTAGTAACGGATCCAGCACCGGAGGAGCCAGCTCTGAACGCTAGTAAGGCGATCCGAGACACTTACTTGAAGTGGCTCAATGACCGCACCACCGTTCGATGTATTATGCTGGCAGCAATGAATGACGAGTTCAGCCGAAGGTTTGAGAACGTCCAGCCACAGGAGATGCTTCAAATGTTGAATGACTCCTTTGGCACGCCTGACGATGTTGAAAGGCACAAAACTAGTTGTGCCATTTTCAATGCTCGGATGAGGGATGGGGCCTCAGTCACTGATCATGTACTGTACATGATCGAGATGATTGAGCGCCTAAGCAAATTGGACTTTCCTCTGCACGAGCAGCTCGGTAAGGATGCGATCCTTAATTTCTTGCCCAAGTCCTTCCTCCCATTCCTTACTCATTTTCGAATGACAAAGCCCGCAGTAAACTACCATGGATTGTTGGGGTTGCTGCAGAACTTTGAGAAGGATCACCAACTCCATAAGGAGTCAGTGAATGTAGTGGGAGGGTCTTCTTCTCGTCATCAACCCTTTGGGAAGGGGAAGAAGAACAAGAAGAAGAAAAATAAGAAGGTGCAATCTCATGCTGGGACAGTAGCACGGGGTCAGACCAAGAAGCGCAAGCACGACCAGAGCCAGGCGGAGTGCTTCTTTTGCAAGAAGCATGGGCATTGGAAGAGGAACTGTCCTCAATACATTGCCTCCCTGGACCCGAACAGGCCAAAGAAGAAGCAAGGTAATTATATGATAACTCCTTGCAACTTTTCAATTTGTGATACTACTGCCTGGGTATTGGATACCGGAAGCCCTTATCATATTTGTAATTCGATGCAGGGTCTGCAGGTCAGTAGGAGATTTGATGAAGGCGAGAGGTTCCTGAATGTTAGAGATGGAAGCAAAGTTCCAGTTCTAGCTTTAAGAATCATGAGTCTTGTAATCAATTCTCGTAATGTAATTCTGAGTGAATGTCACTATTGTCCAAGTTTTTTATTAAATATTATTTCTGTAGGCCTTTTGGCCATGTACGGTTATGATTTTTTAATAAAAAAAAATATTTGCAATATCATTTTGAATGGTGTTACAATATTTGTTGGATAATTAAATAATGGAATTTACTTACTATCACAGCCTATTAATGTGGTTCAAAAATTCGATAAACGCTCTAGAATAGATAATGTGTCAGAAGTCTACCTTTGGCACTGTAGGCTAGGTCATATCAATAAGAACAGGATAAACAGGTTGGCTCAAGAAGGAATTCTTGAAGTTAGTGATTGTGAATCACTTCCAACCTGTGAGTCCTGTCTTCTTGGGAAGATGACCAAGTCACCTTTTACTGGAAAAGGTGAGCGAGCCAGTGAACTCTTAGGTCTGATACATTCTGATGTATGTGGACCCATGAGCTCAAGTGCAAGAGGTGGATTTTTCTACTTCATAACCTTCACAGATGACCTATCTAGGTATGGGTATGTCTATTTAATGAAGCATAAGTCGGAATCATTTGAAATGTTCAAACTATTCTGAAATGAGGTAGAAAAATAAACTGGGAAGTGTATTAAAATTCTTTGATCTGATCGAGAAGGTGAATACCTTTCCAATGAGTTTCTGACGTATCTAGGGGAGAATGAGATTCTCTCTCAGTGGACTCCTCCTGGAACACCACAGCATAATGGTGTGTCTGAAAGGAGGAATCGGACCCTGTTAGACATGGTTCGATCCATGATGGGGTTTGCTGGTCTGCCGATCTCCCTCTGGGGATATGCGCTCGAATCGGCTTGTTACCTTCTAAATAGAGTTCCAAGTAAGTCTGTAGCCAAAACGCCATATGAGATATGGATAGGACGTAAGCCAGTACTCTCGCACCTTAGGGTTTGGGGGTGTCCGGCTTATGTTAAACATTTAATTACAGATAAGCTTGGACCTAGGTCTGACAAGTGTAATTTTATAGGGTACCCAAAAGAGACCAAAGGGTATTATTTCTACTTTGCTGATGAGCAAAAAGTGTTTGTCAGCCTTAAGGCAATCTTTTTAGAAAAGGAGTTCCTTAGTGAAGGAATTGTTGCCTCTAAAGTCGAACTTGACGAAGTTCGACAGGTGGAAAAATCGACACATATTACTGAACCTGAACCAGATTTGATTAGATCAGATCCGGAGCCCATTGATTATGCACCCTTAAGGCGGTCTGGTAGAGTACCACATCAACCAGACAGATACTATGGTTTCTTGGTCTGGGATGGTGATCCTGTCGAACTTGATGAAAATGATGAGGATCCGATCACCTACATGGATGCAATGCAGAGACCTGACTCTGAGAAATGGCTAGAGGCCATGAAATCCGAAATGGAGTCCATGAAGGTCAACGATGTGTGGACATTGGTTGACCCACCCGAAGGAGTAAAACCCATAGGGTGTAAGTGGGTCTTCAAAAGGAAGAGGGGCGCAGACGGAAAGGTGGAGACCTATAAAGCCCGTTTGGTTGCCAAGGGATATCGTCAACGTTATGGTATAGACTATGACGAGACGTTTTCTCCTGTGACAATGCTCAAATCCATTCGGATTATGCTTGCGATAGCTGCCCATCTGGACTATGAAATCTGGCAGATGGATGTGAAGACAGCTTTCCTAAACGGAGAGCTGGACGAAGAGGTGTATATGATACAACCTGAAGGGTTCACATCCACAGATGAGTCTAAGGTGTGCAAGCTACAGAGGTCCATTTATGGACTTAAGCAGGCATCTCGGAGTTGGAACATACGTTTTGATAGGACGATCAAAACGTATGGCTTCGTTAAGAACGGAGAAGAGCCCTGCATTTATAAGTGGGCTAATGGTCCAGTAGTAGTATTTCTTGTATTGTATGTGGATGACATTCTCTTAATCGGGAATGATGTCCCTGCATTACAAGGAATAAAGATTTGGTTATCGTCACAGTTCTCCATGAAGGATCTGGGAGAAGCTTCCTACATCCTAGGGATGAGGATCTATAGGGATAGATCCAAAAAGTTGCTTGGCTTATCCCAGTCCACGTACATTGATACTATGCTGAAAAGGTTCAGCATGGAAAATTTCAAGAAAGGCTATCTACCGATAGGCCATGGAATTTCTCTCTCGAAGAGGGATTGTCCGACAACACCTCAAGAGAGAGAGCGTATGGGTAGGATTCCATATGCTTCGGCAGTGGGATCTATCATGTACGCCATGACATGTACACGACCAGATGTGGCATACTCACTAGGGGTAGTGAGTAGATACCAATCTGATCCAGGAGAGAATCACTGGAAGGTTGTTAAAACCATCCTGAAGTATTTAAGAAATACTAAGGACCAGTGGCTTATATATGGTGAATCGGACTTGAGACTTATAGGGTTTACAGACTCTAGTTTCCAGTCTGATCGCGATGATAGCAAGAGTGTGTCAAGATTTATTTTTACCCTTAATGGTGGGGCTGTCTGCTGGAAGAGTTCCAAGCAGCACACTGTGGCTGATTCAGTATGCGAGGCGGAGTATATTGCTGCATCAGATGCTGCCAAAGAAGCGGTGTGGCTGAGAAAATTTATCACCGAGCTCGGAGTAGCACCCTCCCTTGTTGGTCCAGTTCTGCTCTACTGCGACAGCTCTGGAGCCATTGCTCAGGCGAAGGAACCAAAGGCACACCAGCGGACAAAGCATATTCTGCGCCGCAACCATCTCATCCGAGAGATCGTGGATCGAGGTGACATCGACCTTCAGAAGATCGACGGGAAGGAGAACCTGGCCGACTCATTCACTAAAGCCATTGCGGTGAAGGAGTTCAACGACTACAAGTCGAAGATGGGTATTAGATACTGCACCGATAGGCTTTAGGCCAAGTGAGAGATTGTTGGGAATAGTGTCCCAAAGCCAATCATCAGTCTGTTGACGGTTGTGCTCCTTTTTGTATTAGTACATAAATTATAAATAAATAAAAATTATTTTGGTATTTTTTCATCACAAATATTTTATCTTCTAATGAACTCCTGTGTTGTGGTGAAGTCCTTAGGACTATTTAGACTCGACAAAGGAGGATTTGTCGCTTAGTCCTTAAACATGTTCGCGACCAAATGATACATTGTTACCAAGGACGATAACGTTTATCGAGCATAGGTCGTTGTGTGCCATATGGGTTGGTTGTCCTCACAACCAAAGAGTGTGGAGACATTGGTATGACATACAGGTGAGATGTAATGGTACATCTGCACTGAATGTGACCAACTCCGGAGCTATTTCTGCTGTCAAGATTTGCTCCGATGGGATATGGGTATAAATATCCCTCCGACCTGAGACCGCCACGGTGACTTACAAGCAACTCGCTGCACTTAGGCACTGGACTACCTGAATTTCTAATTCAGTGACGGAAGGTTGCTGGGTGTAGTCAAGTACTTGACTTGTCGGTGCGTGTGTCAAGATGGGATTGACCACTCCAGTTTAGGAGCTGTGTACAGTCGTGTTTCAATTTAGCAAAATCTTGGCCAGGGTAGTCCTAGTGAGGAGCCACAGGACTAATTGAGTTGAGCACGATTTGGATGATATCATCAGGGTTGACAGTTTAACCCTGAGTCATCCTAAACACAGAGGTCAAAAGGGATGAATTATACGGTAACCATATTCACGTAGGTTCTGAATGTTGCGATTGCGATTATTCGATCTATCCGGTCATCGGGTACCATTACTAGATGGTCACTTCGATTAGTACAGAAATTGGTTCCTGTGCTACCGGCTTAGGTTCGAACCTGCGGGATCACACACATTAGAGGTTCCTTTCTGATCTGATGGCTGATTATGAGTCTTATCTATCTGGGACTCTATGATTGAGAATTAGGATTCTCTAATCATGAGTTCCACACATTTTGGGTACCGGGGTCAAAATTTTGAATTTCAAATTTTGAATTTGAAATTTGAACTCTTTGATCAAGGTTTCATATCGATGGTCTCTGATGCCTGATTGCCCATCAGATTTGGACTCAATATTTATGAGAGGTTTAATTAGTGATTTAATCACTAATTAACTCAATTTGATTGAGTAATTATTTTTGGATCAAGTCCAATTGAATTGGATTCAGTTTGGATTGACCCGATTAGGTTAAATGTTGACCTAATCGCTAAGGTGGTTTAGTCCCTGATTTGATCAGGAGTTAGATTTAGTTAATTCCTGATTTGATTAAAATTTTATTGAGCCTAATTAAGCCTAATTATATTGGGTTTAATCTGGTCTAATTATGCTTAACCTATTTTAAACTAGGTTGGCTCAATTTGAATCAAACCACCTTGTTTTAAATTCCCTGCGACACCCAACTTCCTTGCACCCATTTGAATTCACGAGAAGAAACTTCTCATGAAATTTTTCTCACGCAAAATCCTTCCCCACGCCCTCATTTGTGTGCCATATGGATGGATAAAATAATTAGTTAGCCATTCAAATTCAAAGCATGTTTGAATTTGAATGGATAACTTATCACTTGCCCTTTCATCCTTATCCATTTTGTGCGCCACATTACTTACACGAGAAAAGATTTCTCGTGAAACATTTTCCACGCACAAAGAACCACACCCCTTCTCTTCTCACGCCCAAAAGGATAGGGATAAGTTGGTTTTCATTTGAATTCAAATTTGATTTGAATTCAAATGTGTAACCTCTTGTCTTTATCCTCTCACGCGGATAAGACAAGTTCGACGTTATTTTAAAAAGAGGAGAAAGGTGAGACATGCGTAGAAATTTTAGGAGAGAAACTTTGGGGTGTGAGGAAGGTTTCTGTGTAAGGTGAAGGTCCAAAACCTTCCAAGAGAAAAAGAAAGAAAAGAGAGAAAATTGGGCACAGGGTTTTTGGTGTGTACCCTAGGGTTTCTACCTAGGGTTCGGGAAGTGAGATTGGTGGGCCACGAGTGTCGTGAGTCCACTAAATTTTAGGGAGAGATCCATCAGCCCCTCAAGCAACTGTGCAAATGATCCAAAGTGTCCGAGAAGTCAGCACACATCGATCGAAGGAGTTCGATCAACATCTGCCATCAAAAGGGTGAAATCACGAACTAGCATTCGTGAGGAGCTGATCAGACGGGAGCTTCGTGTGGATGATCCGCAGAGGCTAGATATTTGTGTGGCTGCAACATGATGATCAGAGCCCTCCGACGGTGATCAGATTGCGGTGATCGACTACCCGCAAAAGGTGATGTGTTCTGAACACAGTACTGTAAAACGTTTACTGATTCAAATTTGAATTTCAAATTTAAATGCATGCTGTTGTATCATATTTAGATCCTAGTGTAGGGTTAATTAGTATTAATTAATGAGATTAATTAATAATTCCGCTGTAAAATAGTAATTTTGAAAAAGTTTTAAAATTACCATTTTGCCCCTGCACTAAATTTTCGCTTAAAAGCTGAAGAAGAATCCTTTCGAACTAGCAAAAATTCTCTAACCAAGAGTCCTCAGTGTTTCAACAGTTATGCCCCATTGACCACCCTTCGAATTGAGATTTGCATGGACATAGAGGGTGAGGGATACCTCCACCAACCTCTGCCAATTAAAATTCCTCCAACTTGATAGAACAAGCAGAGGTACTGTCGCTTCCATCATGACCACAGTCATAATATCAAAGAGTGCCTCCAACTAAAAGATGAAATCAAGGCACTCATCCAACAAGGCTACCTTAGCAAATTTATTTGGAAGCACCAATATAGAGCACTAGAGGAACTACCTTGGCACCTACCCAATCAGGAGAACAATAGCAACCAGCCAACTATCAGTGTCATCAACATGATCTTGGGCTTTGGAAATGGCAGGGGGGCAGACGATCAAGCTGGAAGTCCAAAAAGGCAGAGGATAGATGGCTTGATTTCTTTTTCTGATAGTAATATCCGAGGAGTTCAAACTGCTTATGATGATTCTGTCATCATCTCTATGATGATAACAAATTATGATAAAAAAAAGATCATAGTTGATAATAAAAGCTCGATCGATGTCTTATTTTGTGATACTTTCAAATATGTGAAATTTCCATCTGATCGATAGAAGTGAGTAAATACTCCTTTGGTTGGATTCTCAGGAGATTCCATAGCAGTGAAGGAGAGATCACTCTGCCAATGGCTGCTGGAGCATAACCTTATTAGAAGACTATGCAGCTAACCTTCCTTATTGTCCGAGTGTCTTCTACTTATAATGCAATTTTCAGATGATCAAAACTTAATGCCCTTTGAGGAATTATTTTTACCTACCATTTGCTAGTGCGATTTCTGACTTGAAATAGAGTTGGCAAGATCTGAGGAGATCAGATATTGGCATGGAAATGTTTTCTTGCAACCATCAATGGTAAGAAGACAATGGAGGTCCTACCAATTGAAGATCATAGAGAGGACACGGGGGAATCCTGAGGAGAACCAGGCAAGGAGCTCGTCACCATCTCCTTCGAGGATGATCTAATCCAGACAATTCATGTTGGTTCTCAGTTGATAGCTGACCATAGAGATCAACTGATGATCTTTTTACAGGCTAACGAGGACATCTTTGTCTAGTCGACATCGAACATGCAAGGTATTCCATCTAACATTATTGTTCATAAACTAAATGTAAATCCAAATCATTGACCAGTGTGGCAAAAAAATGAAGCTTTGCCCTGGAGTGGCAATGAGCGATCGATGAGGAAGTCGACAAGCTAATGGCAATGGAATTCATCTAAGAAGCACAATATCCGAAGTGGATTTTCAATATTGTCATGGTCAAGAAGGCCAATGATAAGTGAGGAATCTGTAACAACTATACCAAACTCAATAAAGCTTGTTCAAAAGATAGTTTTTTCCTCCTAAAAATCGATCAACTTATCGATGCCACCTCAGGGCACCAATTGTTGAGCTTCATAGATGCCTTCTCCGGATACAATCAGACTCAGATGGCATCTGAAGGTGAGAAGAATACCACATTCATAACCAACAAAGTCTGTATTATTATAAAATGATGCCTTTTGATTTAAAAAAATAGTGCAACATATCAGTGCCTCATCAATAAAGTGTTCAAACATCAAATCTAATGTAATATGGAAGTCTACATCGATAATATACTTATCAAAAGTACGATAGCAAATTAGCACATTATCGACCTAGAGGAAGCTTTTAGTAAACTGTGGCGATACCAAAGGATGCTGAACCCAAATAAGTGTATCCTTGGAGTCACTTTAAAAAAGTCTCTCAACTTCTTAATGACTCAGTGAAGAATCAAAGCCAATCTCAAGAAGATACAAGTGCTCCTTGACATGAAGTATCCAACCACCAAGCGAGAAATCCAAAGCTTGTCGAGTCAAGTTGTAGCTCTCAGCTAACTCATTTCTAGATCGATGGAGAAGTACCCCTCCTTCTTCAAGGCAATAGGCAGATGAAGACTTTTGAGTAGATGGAGGAATGTTGAACTACTTTCAAGGATCTCAAGTAGTATCTCGAAGCCCCTTCGCTTCTCTCTAAACCAGAAGAAGGTAAGCAATTGCTTTTATATTTAGCTATTTTGCCTGATGCAATTAGTTCAATTTTGATCTGAGAAGTGTTAGATATGTTCTCTAAAAGCCAATTGTTGGCTGACACATTTTGCAATACCAGAGCTTAATCTTGTACTTATAATATTCTTATTATTAATAAAGAGTTTTTTATTTTAATCATATTTATGTGTCTATGATTTGTCCTAAAAATTAATAAAGATGATTTGGTATATTCTCAAAGTATTAAAAATTTGAGACATACATTATTAGTAATTAGTTTTTAAATACTTTCGATCAAAGGATCGTCATGGAGGATGGTGATCAATCCATTCGAGATTGATGTATGGTTCACCTCCTTTGTGGGTAGATAAGTCTCAGATCTGTAGTGTAGGGATACTGAGATGAAGGTGCAGGTGATTGTTAGAGAACAACTTATACTAAGCATGACTATCAAAAGAAATCACTTGGATGTTTACTCATTTGTCAATGGTTATCTCGATGCTGTAGTAGTGTGAGTAGTCCTTTGATCTATGGTGTCATCGACTATTCACAGTGAAGCTACTGAGTTTGACTGTATGTTCTTTTGATCCCTAGCCATTCGGGTCCTTACTGTGTATGTTGGCTACAGTAGATTCAGGTTCACTGTTTGGAGTAGGATGCATCTAGATAGAATTTATCAATCTTAGCAAAAAAAGAGAAGTTCTATGTGATTTGCAAGATTGAGTTCAGAAAGTCTTTGGCCAAAGAAAGTGTGAATACTATAAAAGAGTTTTCATAGAATTCATAAATGAACTCGAGTCGAGCTAATCTTGCATATGACTGATGATGGGATCTAACGAATTTTTTATGATCTCTATCAAGTCGTGACTCAAGATAAAAAGACTGAATCATACGATAACTGCACTTAGAGATTCACATTTTTATTCTACTGGATTGTCACTACATACTGCTAGGTGTCACTGATGGATTGTGGAACTCATCGGGCATCGTCTTGATGATCAATAATCCTCAAAGGGTAGAGTTAAAATTATTCTAATCTATTGAAAGAAGTTTCAATGATATTATGATAGAGATCACAATATATCTCACTACTAGATAGAATGGAACCTATGGGGTCACACATTAAGAAATTTAATCTTACATTTATCAATTGGACCTATGAAGTTCTAATTGGATTAGGATTTATGAAAATCCTATTAGATTTAAGAGAACCTTGTTAGCACATGGTTAAATCCAATTCTTCTCTGGACTTTGATTGGATCAAGTCCATAGCCTTGAACCTAACCTAAATCTATTTGGATTTAGCTAGATACCTAATTGTGAGCCCAAGAGAATTGGATTAAGTCAATGAGTTGGCTAAATTATCTCTTCATTATCTCCTCATTATCCTCTCATAGTGTGTGTGGAATTATTGAAAATAATGGATGATGCAATCCTCCCTTTTTGGCAGGACCAAGGGGCGCCAACCTCTTGGATAGCATGAGGAACAGAGAGAGGGGCCTGCCCCTCTTTTTGGCTAGGCATGGAAAGAGAGAGAGAGAGAAGCCATGCCCCCTCTCTTGTGCATAAAAACCCTAAGGGGGCGCCAAGTGTTGGTGCCCCAACTACCTGCCCTCTTTTATGAGGGGTGCCCACTCAGTCTGCCTTATCTGACTGGGGTACCCTATCTACTTGCTAAAAAAAGAGATGGCCTTTCTAATTAGGTCTGATTTTTTTAAAAAAAATAAGATTAAAAGATAAGAGACCTTATGAGATAAGATTTAATTTTTTTAGCCTGATTGGATAATGATTTGGAATCAAGAAAGGTCTGTTTAAGGAGATAGTCTCCTAGGGTTTAATTATTATTAAATTTTGAAAATTCAAAACTTCTTCTCTCTCTTCTCCATGTCTCATCCTCTCTCCTTCTTCCCTTTCCCACATACAAGGTTTGGGCGTCCATCCTTGTACACGTCAAGAGTTGAGGAGGCTTTCTTCTACAGTGAGAAACGAAGAGAAAAAGGCTGCAGTTCAAGAGTTGAGTTCGCAGTCAAGATCAAAGAGTTGATCAAGGTTCTAAAAGGTTAAGATCCTACTTGAAGAAAAAAGATCTACCATGAGAAGAAGGATTCAAGGTTGATCCCAGTAGATACCCATAGAGGTCGGATATGTGTGTGGCTCGAGGACCTCAGATCTAAGATCATTGGTAGTGGTGTATTTCAATCCACACAAAAGTATTGAGATTTGATCTCATCTTTATTTTTATTTTGCAGATTATATGCATATCTTTATTTCTGGGCTTGGGTAAAATTAGATATGATCTAATGCATGTAAAGGTTAAAGGGTTTAACTTAGTTCTTTTCCACTGCTATTCAAAAGATTTTTAAAATATATATATGTTGCCTACCCGATTTTCTAACAAGGAGATACAGAGACCTAAAAACCAATCTACTATACAAGCAAGATTCTTCGAGATACAGAAATGAGGCATTTTAAAGCCAAAAAAATGATCTACGCACTCATCACTTTTGTGCGGCATCTTCGACCTTACTTCCAAGCCTACTTAGTGATCGTCCTAACCAATCCACCTTTAAAGATAATTTTCTAAAAGACCGACACTTCTGGGTCCATGGCAAAATGGGCAATCAAGCTCGAAGAGTTCAATATCAGCTTTCAGCCCTGACCTGCAATGAAGGCCCAAGTGTTAGCTGACTTTCTTGTGGAATGCACTATCCCAGAAGAAGAATGGCCCTCAACAAGATCTGAGGGCTTGTCTTCGATAAGATCCAAGGACATCGAAGAACTATCATCTTCAAAATTTGTGGGCCCATCCTCGACAAGATCCGAGGATGTTGAAGATTTATCCTCAACAAGATCCGAGGACACCAAAAAGTTTCCCCATTGGATTCTACATGTCGGAGCCTCGAACGTCCAAGGATGCAGTGTCGGGCTCATTCTTACTAGCTTGAATGGAGTTGTAACAAAGTATGCCCTTCGATTTGATTTTAGAACCTCAAATAATGAGGCTGAGTATGAAACTCTCATCACTAAACTTCGGCTTGCAAAAGAACTCAAGATAAGGTACCTCAAAGTCTTCTTGATTCCTAGCTTGTTGTCAGATAGGTTTGGGATGAATACGAAGCCCATGATCTAACAAAGGCAAGGTACCTGTAGAATCTTAAAGAAATGTTGATAGTCTTTAGAACCTTAGAGGTTCAGTAGATTCCCAAGTCAGAGAATGCTCGAGATAATGTCCTCTCTCATCTTGTAACTTCAGATTTGACTGACCACAATAGATAAGTCTTCATCAGGCACTACAAATATAGAGCATCGACAAACCCACAGTGCTTCAGGTTGAATATGAGTCAAGTTGGATGGATCCTATCATCGACTACTTGATCAAAAGAGAATTGCCTTCCGATCCTATTCTAGCTCGGATAATCAAACGACAAGCACGGTGGTACGTGTACCTCGATGAGAGACTTTACAAGAAATCCTTCTCTTTACCTTTACTTAATTGTTCTGACCCTCCAAGGCCGACTATGCTCTTCAAGAAGTGCATGAAGGCATCTACAGCAATCATTCGGGGGGCAAGTCATTAGCTTACAAGCTCATCTGACAGGGATACTATTGGCTGAATCTACAAAAGGAGGCAATTAACCTCGTCAAGCAATGTGAGCAATGTCAAAAGTATAGGAATATCCAAAGAAGACCTGCAGCCGAACTCACATCAATTGTCACTCCGCTCCCTTTTGCTATGTGGGGAATCGACATCCTTAGATCATTTTCACAAGCAATTGGATAAATTTTTTTTTTAATCATAGCGATCGACTACTTCATCAAATAGGTCGAAGTCGAGCCCTTGGCACAAATTATCAAGGCAAAAGCTTAAGACTTTGTCTAAAAATCGATCATCTACCTATTCAAACTTTCATGGATCATCATCACTAACAATGGATGCCAATTTAACAATAAAAAATTTAAGGACTTCTACTTAGAGCTCCACATCGACCATAGGCTCACCTCATTTGGACATCCATAGTCTAATGGAGAGGCTGAGATAACCAACTGTACTATCCTATAAGGATTGAAAATCACACTCGATTGAGTGAAGAGAATATGGATAGAATAACTTTACAACATCTTATGGGCATACCAAACGATCCCTCGGATAGCAACTGGAGAAATTCTCTTCAACCTCGCCTTTGGAGCTGAAGCAATTATGCTAGTTGAAATTGGAATATAGTCAACTAGACTTGAGCTCTATAATGAGTAGAAAAATCCCAATTGGCTTTAAATAAATCTAGACTTGCTCGAAGAAACAAGAAAAAGAGCTCGAATTAGAATGGCCTCATACCAGCAACGAGTAGCCCGCTACTACAACATCCGAATTAAAATGAAGTCATTTCGACCTAGAGACCTCATCCTCAGATGAGCCAAAGTGTCCAAGCCTACAGAACAAGAAAAATTGATCTCAAATTAGGAAGGACTATATCGGATCACAGAAGCAATCTGACTTAGAGCATATAAGCTAGCGACCCTCAATAACACTAAATTTCTCAAACATGGAACTCCAAGAATCTTCAAATGTACTACTAGTAAAGGATTGTACATCTTCCATAAAGGTCAAACAATGACCAATGACAAATTATGCATCTTTAGTGACCAAAACTGGTACAACCCTTTGTCACACGAACCTTCAGATATATCTTAGCATCAATCGAGATCTCTGAAATTATATTCGACAAGGTGATAATAATGAGAATTATGGGATATTTCAATACCAAACTAAAACTTGACAATTAGATCGATGGATCGATCCTTTGGAGATATCTCAGCTCCAGCTGAGACCTCTGAAATCTTGTTTGGTATGGTGCCGACAACTTGAGGATATTCTAACCCAAGTTAGGACCCCCACAAATGAGATCCTCAGAACAAGATCCGAGGATATAACCGAAGTCATCGACTTGATAAATTCTGCCCAACATTATCGAGATAAATTTTAAAAATCTACATTGGCAAAATATAACTGGTCCCTATTCGAAAAGACTTTAGATAAGGCAACCATTTAACGATGAGGAGATATCCTAATCCAAGTTAGGACCTCCACAAGCGAATGTCTCAAAAATAATCTGACGATAAATTTTGAAGTCAAAAATCAATCGATGAAAATGACTTGGCCAAAACATGGCCAAAATACAGCCAAATAGTCAATTCAAGATAGGCCTCGAAAATCTACATCAAGCTATATGGAAATTTGACCTATACCTCAATCTATCTGAAGCTATTGACTATGGAAATTTTGGCAACTAAAGTTGAAATAAGCTTCGGCAAGCCAATGAGCATCAACGACATACCCAAACAAGACATAAAATTGATGAAAGCATTTTTTTTATTAATTAGAATTTTTATTTATAGAAAGGTGCCAGAAAGAAGACACCAAGAAGCAAAAATAAAAAGATGAAGATCTAATCTTCATCTGAGAAGAACACCCCAATCTCCTCATTGCAGTTGCCAAGGCGAAGGCACCTAAGAGCCAGATTTGGGACCATCCATTTTAGATGGGCTTTTCCTATCTTCAAAGCCCTAGATGAAGCCAACAATAGAGGCATTGATGACCTCTTCCTGAAAGGACACCGAAGCCTTATACTATTTGATGCAGCCCCTCAGTGGGGATCCATAGGGAAGGATTGGGGGCCCTAATACTGCCTTTTGGTAGTAGAGGATCACCCCAAACCCTGTTGGGGGTGGTGAGCTAGGGGGCTTGAGATGACCTCGAAGCAACCAAAACAGACATAGGGAGCTCTGACTGAACAGTCCTGTCCCTTTTGGACGAGGACTTTCCATAGGAAGCAGCCATTTTCTTCTTCACCGCCTGCTTGACAGTCCACAATGATGGCTTCATGGCTAAAAGAGAAAAGAACTTTCTGACAAAAGTAGCAATAGAGAATGACTAGTAGGTGGGTGGCAAAAATCTACCAGGTAGATGGTCTATTTATATAGGCCGTGAACGGTGCAGATCTAGTCATCGATCATGCCATGTGGCCGATTTTGAGGTGTCAAATCTCATAGCTCCTTTATTGCATCATTATTCGATGGAATAGTCCTCAAGAGATGCCTTGGGACCTGCCACGACCCACCACATGGCAAGTTTGGATAGGTTTATGGGCGGCTCCTAGATTTAATTCCTTCGAGAATGGCACAAAGCATTTGGTTATACCCATCAACTTTTGGCCTTGAAGCAAAAGTAACGATCCACCTAGAACTACTCATTGCTTATGAATGCTCCAGGATTCATGAAGAACCAAATCCCTCCTCAAATGGTCAGGGCATGATTCACAAAGCAACCTACCAACTCGACTTTGAATTTTGTGAAGCAATGTGGTATTTCATCTGAAGACCAGACAACTCGGATTCACCAGTTCAGACATGTGCTAAAGACATATTCTTAGAATTACTACTTCCTTTGTCTAAGATGAATGCCTCAAAATTAGAAGTGGGGGGCAATTAAGTGTCACGAGATCGTACCACATCGATTATTTGAAGGAACCAGATCTAGGATTTCAGGGTTAGATCTTGAAATTTTTTCAAGATCAGGCAGCGGAAGACTAAAATAAATTAAAATTTATCTTATAAAATCAGAGAATCCCTAGATCTAAGATCCTATTACATGATTATTACATGACATTAAATCAAAAATTAAAATATGAAGAGCAAGAACTACATGTTGATCATATCAACATGTTTCTATACTACATCTAATGTATGTAAAATATAATAGATAAGATCTATTACCTTGCAAGTTAGATGTTTTTACTTTGCTGATCTGCACTTGAAAATGATGTTGCAAGCCGCACATGCATCCAACCTCTAGGAGTCATCCATACGAGCCCACGAATCACGATCAGAAGTCCCAGTCTAGGAAATCAGCACAGTATGCTAGTACTGTGCTGATCCTTCTTCGATGGTTGATCAGATGCCTCCTTCTTCTTGATTTGAACTTTTCTAAAGATGAAAAGTAAGAAAAGGAGTCTTAGATGTGAGACACTCTCAGAAAACTCATAGATGAAGGAAGAGAAGAGGTGAACTCAGCAATCCTAGAAGAAGACCCTCTTCTTCTTCTCTTTGCTCTCATCTAGATACCTAGTTTTATGTCTATTATATCTCCACACCCCAATACTCTTTTTCTCTAATTTTCCCATGCCCTAAAGGTCTCTAAATACTCTATAATCCATGAAAATTTCAAGAAGAAATTCATCTTAAATAATGAGATATGAAGAATCTTTGTCTAGGTCAAATACCTAGTCCAGAAAAATCCAAACAGGGCAAGACAAGGGGTGCCCAACTCTTGGGTGCCCCCTCCTTCTTTTTCTACCATGGACCACCAGCAAAGGGCACACAATATGTGCCATAAAAGTCACAAAAATCTTAGAAAAGATTTGAATAAAATCAGTGCCATAAGGAAAGAGTTTTGGTTTCCTAAAATTCTATCTCATAGAATTTGAAATCCAAACTAATTCTTACTTTGACTTGGTCCACAACCACATTCCATGTAAGAGAGAAAGAGTGAAAAGCTTTGGGCATGCATGAAGGCCTGGGAGAGAAGGTTTTGTTACACAAAATAAGAAAGAGTGGGTATGGGGGGCTAAGGTGGCGCAAGGTGGAATCCTAGTCTTACTACGATTTAATCTATGACTTGTTCAAATTTTGTTTCTCAAATCAAATCAAATCAAAATTAAATCAACCTAATTAAAATAGGTCTTAACCCAATTAAAAATCTAATTTAATCAGATTAAATTATATTTAAATCTGATTTAATTTTTTAATCGAATTAGAAATTAGGTTGACTAAAGTCCTAATTGGACTAAAATTAGTCTTTCTTTACACTTGGCTTATCCAATAAACTAATTGAACTTGATCCAATTAAGTTCAAACCAAATCTAATTAAATCATATTTAATTAAACTTAATCTCAATCTATTGGCTTAATCAAATTAAGCCAATTAGTCATTGAATTGCTAATCGATCCTCCTGCAAAACTTGCATTAGGTTAAATATCAATCATATTGATCGTTTAACCCTAGAATGATTCTTAATCGTTGATCAACCATCCGATCAGATCGTGAACTCTAATGTGTGTGACCTCATAGATTTGAACCTAAACTGGTATCACAAAAATAAATTTTTATACCAATCGAAGTGACCATCTAGCAATGGTACCCGATGGTCAGATAGGTTGAATGTGTAGAACAACATCCTTAGAACCCATGCCGATATAGTTTTCATATAATTCATCTCCTTGACCAAAATGCTCATAGGATACCTCAGAGTTCAACTGTCAACTCTGATTAGGTTGTCCACATTGTATTTCAAAATATTAAATCCATTTGATGGATTACCCTGGCCAAAGTTTTGCTAAATTGAAATATAGCGACTCATTCTTCTCCAACTCTTGGAGTGATCAATCCCATCTCGATCACACTCTGACTTCACAAGTACTTGACTATGCCTAGAAGCCTTCCATCACTGAATTAAAAATTTAGTTAGTCCAATACCAAAGCACAGTGAGTTGCTTGCAAGTCATTGAGGCGATCTCAGGTCTAAGAGACACTTATACCTATATCTCATCAGAGTCATTCTCGATAGTAGAATACTCTAGAGTTGGTCACGTTCAATGATGATGTACCCTTATATCTCACCTGTATGTCATACCAGTATCTCCACACTCCTTGATTAAGAGGATAACCAACCCATATGGCCTACAGTGACCTATGCTCGATAGAAGCTATCATCCTTATTAACAGCCTATCATTTGGTCGTGAACAGTTTTAAGGACTAATCGATAAATCCTCTCTTTATCAAACCTAAATAGTCCTAAGGACTTCATCACAATAAATGATGAAAATGCCAAAAATATATTTTATTTATTAACAAATTAATTACAATACAAGGTTGCTCAACCGTCAACAGGTTGACGATTAGCTTTTGGGACATATTTTTCAACACTATTGTCCTCGGATCTCAACTAAGAAAATACTCTTCAATTCGACTGAAGCACCGAGATAGACTCCAAACAACAAACATACCTGGATGTCTCGATAAAACAAAGTGAAGTGACTTCATCAGACTTTATCCTCAGATGCCATCCTTGGCCACCTATCGAGGACATTAACACTATGCTAATGACTTTGTCCAATGACTCACCAAGACCACCATGGAAAACTGAAAAGGAATGATTTCATTAGCTACCATCCGACAACAATGATTGGCTGCTAGTTGACCACAAGGTTGGAACACCATGGACCATGCATGATAACATTCCATGATCAATATTGATAAGGCTACATCTAGGTCGAGGCCTTAACCATGTGTTGACCTTAAGCCATCGATCAATTTAGCCACATGGGCTACCATTTAGAATTTTTGTCCAAACTTGGACACTATCCATGACTAACAATCTTCAGATTTTCTACCCCAATAGCCTAACAGATTATGATCTAACCTACTAGCCTACGTAACAACCTATAACTACCTTTATATAAAGAGGTAATAAGGGGACCCTTAAGGTACACAATACTAATATCTTACTCTCTTGTTCCACTATTTTCAAGCCCCAGCTGACTTAAGTATCAGAGGATCTCCAACTGAAGAACTCCCAATGAATGTGGACCTCTTTTGTAGGTCCATCATGGCACCTGACCCAGATTTCCCTCTATCCTCGGCCACATCAACACCCTCTAAAGTCTTGACGCAACACATACATATATTTTAGATGTTGAATAATTCAAAATATCTAACATGCCTTTTAGGAGCTCTTCATATCAACTGATGAGAATATTCAAATGCATCAGCAAGCTGGCACTTAATAGGGGATCCACCGAAATATCCAGCAAAGAACAAACCAAATGAAAAACTAGAGCAACAACCTACCTAGAAGTAGCTCAAATAGCATATTGCTACTGCTAAATAATAAGGTACCTCTGAATGCCAACTATTGTTGGTATTCATGTAAAAAATTCTGAGAAGAAAAATCTATAGATGGAAATGTATTAGGGTGCATGTCCACTTTTTCAAGTGATGGATGCACCAAAGCACAAATCAAAACTAGAAGGAAGATGACTTTAAGTAGTTTTATATTGTACATAGAGAAAGGAAGCTTCAAGCATAGGAATAATGTGTATATGTTACTTTAAAATTTTCTACTACTTTTATTACTCACCAACTTTGTGCACCATGTATTTACTTACCCATCATGCCTCCGATCCAAGATCGCAAGCAGGGTCGCAACAACCATCACATACTCATGAAAAACTCTCTTCATAAGTATGTAAGGCATCTCATCATGTTATCATAAAGCAATAGTAGAATAATTATTCAATAAGTTGAGCCTAAATTTAATTATCTGAATTATAACTTTAATGTCTCAAAAAATTTAATGATATTAAAAAGATCTTACATCAAATTCAATAGAATTTTCAATAGAAATAAAATTATCAAGATTTTGCTTCTAATCACTCTTCCATACATATTTTCATGTCATCTTAGTCCTCAAAATCTATAAAAATAATAAAATAAAGTAATGAGCTAGACAGTCCAGTAAGCAATATTCACTCTAACTAGATTAAATCAGATAATAAAGTAAATAAATTATCTATAAAAAGTATGTATATAAAATTCATCAATTCAAAATCAATTTGTATTATGCAACATTATCAAAACATAGTTCATATCAAATTCAATTTTCTTTCAAAATTCGAGTTCCTTTCAAGAATTCAATTCCTTTTGAATATCAAGTTCTTGTCAGTCATTCTCGTTTGCCATGAGATATGACCATATTACCCTTGTGGCAGGATCATAGCACCATATACCATCTTATAATGGGCCGTGTATCATCTTATGGTAGGCTACATATCATCATGTATAGCATGCTTCGTATCATCTTATAGCATGCTACGATCATCTTACAGCAAAGTCAAAACAACCACGTATCATCTTGTGGTAAGCTATGTGTCATCTAACAGTATGCTATGCATCATCTTACAGTAAATCCTTAGAAAACCAAGAATCTACTGGTGGTTTGTCACTAGTCTACTAGTGACATATCATGAATTTGCTGGTGACATAAATCTTCAGGACTAGTCAATTGCCAATGTATTAGTCCCTTTTGGCAAGATCCTCCACATAGTCAGGCTAAAAGTTTAAGTCATCTCAAATCAAATTTTTTTTCACAATTCATGTTTCCTATTCTAGTTCGACAAGAATACACATACTCATATGATATCGAAATCAATCAAGTATAATGTGTGACAAAATCTCATGCTTCATCATAATATTTCAAAATAAGATATTTTCAATAATATTATTCATCAAATTCATGCATCATTTCATAAATCATATCAAAAAAATATTTTATAATTTACTGAATAAATCTTAAAAAAATGAAGCATTACTTATCTCATATGTATTCTAATAAATCCTCATAATTTTATTTTTTTATTTTAAATTTTGGTTCATAGATCATATCTTAATACCCTATTATCAGATATCCATAAAACTATACAGGATCAAGTCTAATAATTAGAAAGGGTATGAATAACTATAGAAAGATAGAATTGACGGACAGCCACATCTAATGGTCTAAATTGATCCGATCATCTAATATCCTTCGATCAAGATCTAATTAGAATATAGGTAGTTCAATAGAGATCGAGGATAATCAAATCAGTAGTATCTGATAAGAGTCAAGATGAAGGTTAGTACACCATCTGATAATCAAAGGTCAATTTGATCAAATATTTTTATTCAATCAAAATCACAAAGACTGAATATAGATCAATAAAGATCAAGTCTTGTGCAACTCGACAAAGACTTGAATGGTACAGATATGCTATTTGATCGATAAGATAGTTCACAGTTTGGCTATTTGGGTCAAATTAGATTCGAAGTGATGGAGCTAGGAATCCTTCATTGAGTTTAGCTTGAATCCCCAATATGCAGCGAACACATCCATCCAAATAACCTTTAAGTCTATTGACAAAATCAAACCATCATATAAACTAGTTATTGTAATTCAAACATGAATTAAATCTTGATTCTCTTATCAATTCATCTAGATAATTCTCAATCAAACTCTTATGAGTAAAAGTAATTAATTTTTTTTTTTCAATGCTCCACAAATTAAAAGGCTTTAAATCATCACACATAAGTAAAACTTAATCATCATTTCTAAAGTTTCTTTCTCAGAGATCTTTAATATCTGTCAAAAATCTACTATAATAATCATGCAAATTGTTTAAAATTCAATTCTCCATCTAATACTAGATTTTACTAGGGACCTGAATAACAATGACAAAAGAACTCTGGATCAATTCATAATCCCAATTCTTTTGAATTGTAATTTCACATATATCCCCAAAATATTAAATAGATATAAATAAGATCTTTAACTTAATCCAAAGATAGCAATCAAAGATTTCATTAGCAACCTCAACCATGATAGCAAAAAATTTCTTGATCAACTTATATATGTAATCTTTGGATTGAAATTCTATATATACCCTATAGTTTTCGATGTACATAAATAAGATTTATCATTTAGGTCCAAAGATGATAATTAAAATTATTAATGATTCCATCAAGATGAATATTCTCGGATCTAAAAATAAAATTATTTTCTTCCATCAGAAATAGACTTATTTGTAATATTCCTAGATATACATTTCTTCTAACATAGCAATTTTTACATGATCTACATACCAAGTTCAACTTCAAAAAAATATTCAAATCAAATATCATAAAGATCTTTCTTAGTCCAACTTTAAATAACTTTTTATAAATAAAGATTTATCTTGCCACTAAATGATCAACTTCAAAGCTAGGAGCAATATCATAGTATTACCCTTGTATCAAATTTTGAGCTTACAATTTACTTGAACAACTGATGATCAAATAAATAATCACAATGCATAATAAAATTTTATGATCAATCCCCTTGCAATTACTTTAGATCAAATCTAACCAATCACAACCTGATCTATTGATTGCCCATATCAAACCCTATTAACCATGATTTCTTAGTAATCTTTTTGCACATAATCTCATGATTCAGTCAAAACCTATAAAAATAACTTATACTGTAATCATCATAGATCTATATCCAATGTTCCTAATGTCTATCCATCTACACTTGTATGTGGGGTCCTATTATGCTTTGATACTATATTAGTTGTTACATTCCAATCCGAGATCGTGAGCTAGGGGTCACAGCAACCGCCGCATACTCATAAAAAATTCTCTCCATAAGCATATAATGTATCTCATCATGCTATCATAAAGCAATAACAAAATAATTAATTCAATAAGTTAAGTCTAAATTTAGTATTCTAAACTCCAATTTTAATATCTTAATAAATTCAATGATATTCAAAAGATCTTACATCAAATTTAATAAAATTTTTAATATAAAATAAAAGTATCGAGATGCTACTTCTAATCACTTTTCCATACATATTTCTATGTCATCTTAGTTCTCAAGATTTATAAAAATAATAAAATAGGATAATGATCTAAACAGTCTAGTAAGTAATGTTCATTGTAACTAGATTAAACTAGATAATAAAGTAAATAAATTATTTATAGAAAGTAAGCATATAAATCTATTAATTCGAAATTAATTTCTACTATGCATAATCCATGTCAAATTCAATTTCTTTTCAAAATTCAAATTTCTTTCAAGAATTCAATTTTTTTAAAAATATCAAATTCTTGTCAGTCATTCTCATTAACCATGAGCAATAACCATATTATCCTTATGGTAGGATCATAACATCATGTATGATTTTACAATGGGCTATGCATCATCTTACGATCGGTTCCGTATCATCTTATAGCAGGCTATGTATCATTTTGTAGTATGCTGCATATCATCTTACAGTAAAGTCATAATAACTATGTTTTATCTTAGGGTAAGCTACATGTCATCTTACAATATACTGCATATCATCTTGCAGCAAGTCCTTAAGAAACAATAAATCCTCAGGATTAGTCAATTGCTAATGCATTAGCCCCCATTGGTGTGATCCTTCATATAGGCTGAGAGTTCAAGTCATCTTGAATCAAATTTTTTTTCATAATTCATATTTTTTATTTCTGTTCAATAAGAATACACATACTCAAGTGGTATCGAAATCAATAAAGTATAATACATAACAAAATTAATATTTTTAATTATGCTTCATCATAATGTTTCAAAGTAAGATATTTTTAATAACAAAATATCATTCATTAAATTCATGTATCATTTCATAAATCATATCAAAAAAATATTTTATAATTTATCGATATATCTAGAAAAAGTGAAGCATTACTTACCTCATACGTATTCCAACAAATTCACAATTTTAGATTCTCTCTGTAGATTATTTCTCTCTCCTAGGGTTTCCTAGATCTTTGAGAAGATTGGTGATACATTTGAATGACCCTAGTGAAGGGCTTCTGATCCGTGATCATCAGGTAGCATGCCAACACCCACTCTAGCTAGATTGGATTCTACTTGATTTATTTTTTTATAATTTTCAGTGAACCATATGTACACTAGTTCAATCATGATTTGATAAAATTATCTTGCTTGATTTATGAACTTAATGAAGGATTCCTAGCCCCATCACTTCAAATTTGATTTGATCAAATTAGAGATAATTTCATCAAATCACGATTGAACTAGTGTGTGTGTATATGTGTGTGTATATATATATATTTAAAATTATAAAAAAATAAATCTAATAGAATCCAATCTATCTAGGATGGATGTCGGCATGTTATTTGATGATCAATCAAGATCCCTTCACTTGGGTCATTCAAATGCATCATCAATCTTCTCAAAGATCTAAAAAATTATAGGAGAGAGAAATAATCTAGAGAGAGAATCATAAAGAAAAAATAGAAAAAAATTAGAGAGAGAAAGTAAACAGAGAATAAAGGAAAGAGAGAGGAGAGAGGAAAGAGAGAGAAATCTTCTTTTCTTTCTTTCTTTTCTTTTCTTCACTTTCTTTCTTTTCTTTTCTTTTCTTTTTTTCCTTCTTTCCCTCTTTTTGGGGGTGAAATAGGGGACCTATGGACACCCTTCAATCTCAGAATATAGCAGCCCCACCGACAATGGTGGTTGTTGTTGACGATGCCGATCATGGTAGTGTTGATGGAGGTCATCTAGTCGATGGCTAGTGGTGATGTCGACATCAAAAAATTAGAAGAAATCCAACAAAAACAATAGGGAAAGATAGGGCTTGACCTTCCAAAGAAAACTCCGATAATGACCAATCGAAGATCAAACTTCTAAGAGCTCAAGGGTATAGCAAACAAGATTATCTTGAAGATGAGAATACCATTACCTCTTTTCGGGTTGAGATCAGGCCCCCAAACTTTGATGAAAAAGGTGGAATGCTTCCAGAAGAAGAAGGAAAGTTCGACCCCCTTCTGGTGATAGCTAGTGGCTGATCACTGCTAGAGTTCGATGGGGGCTTGATCTCCCCTTAAATAGAATGGAGGGAGAAGTCCTGATCTTCCTCGATGTCAGACTTCTCTGGCGATTTCAGCATAGAGATTCCCATTGGCAATCTCCTTCATAATTTTTTTCCTTTTTTTTTGGGTTCATGCTTCAAGATCCATACTACTCTTTTGGGCCATTTCCTAATAGCTGATTTTGTTATATGGGTTGGTCCAAAGGATCAAGCCCATACTTCATTTGATCCACTGGGGTGGGGTATGACATTCTCCTCTCTTAAAAAGAAATTTTGTCCCGATATTTTCTATGAAAGATTTTCAAACTTTAAGGTTTCACATTCATAATCTCATTCCCAAGTTTCAATATATTCTACTTATAGATTTATTTTCATTACTAAATCTTAACATAAAAATAAGGTTCACTATCTCATGACTTGGATCTTCTTGTAGACGATCGAGATCAAACCCCTTTTATAAATGAAAAATAATCAACATCTTAATTCTAAATAAGAACATCAAGTTTCTCTGTCAAAACATCAACTACTCTTAATTAATTACTCCACTATAAGATTAGATCATAAATAACTCCAATCCATCTCTTACAGAAAAATCTTCAATATCAATAGGTAACCTCAAACTTTTTCATTAGGTAGAGAAATGATATTGATTGAAGGAATATAAGCTTTAGATATAAGACGAATGATATCTGTACCAAAATATTTCTTATTAAAGATTGAGAATCGATGGCCCACTAACTTTACATTCATTCTCTAAAACATAGCCGAGCACAAGATAGGAGAACATACTAATATGAACCACACAGTGATATCCAAATTAGTCGAGAACCAAATGAAATCATCCTATAAAGAAGAAATCAAATCAAGTCTTCAATTGTAAAACTTTCCAAATTTTGAGATAATCATCCTAGCTTTCAAAAGTTAGAATTTCACCATTCCAATCTCATCCTTGACTTTTTGATGTTTTAATTTTCAATATAATCTCATTATTAAAATGTCTTATAAAGGAAAGGTCAATACCATAAATATTAATTAGAATCAAAACCATTATTTCTAGTAATCGAAATCAATATCTTAATTTCAAACAAGAACATCATGTTTCTTGCCAAAAATATCAACTACTCATAATTTAATCAATCTATCATGAGATCATGAACAAACTTTACTATACTCTTAATAGATGAATGTTCGAGTATAAAAATT
Organism: Elaeis guineensis; assembly: GCF_000442705.2. Classification (NCBI taxonomy): domain Eukaryota; kingdom Viridiplantae; phylum Streptophyta; class Magnoliopsida; order Arecales; family Arecaceae; genus Elaeis; species Elaeis guineensis. The sequence continues at coordinate 60,244,367 of NC_025994.2, forward strand.
TAAGATCAATAAACAATCTCAAATTCTCTTTAACAAATAGAGAAGCATAAGCTTCAATTTTAGCAGAAAGAAAATTTATCATTAAATATTTCAAATTCAAGATCAAGAATCGATGATCCACTCACCCAAGACTTAGGATGCTAAAATTCTTTTTTGCATGGTAGATAGAAGAACTACTTGTGAAAGTCACATTATGACTGTAGGGTTATGATAGCACAATGAAAGTATGAATTTCAAAACTTTACATAATGAAATCTTAAATATCAAACTCCAACTCAAGATCTTCTTGATGATTAATAATCATATATCTAAATATGCGTAACATTATGAAAGATATGGAAGAATACCTGCATCACTAAATCTAAAATTTCGGCAGAATTTTTACTAGGTGCCCAAATATTTGCACTCCAACGGTGATCCACATAGGGACTAAATTAAGACACAAGCTCCTTCAAGACTTATCTTCACTAATTTGGGCAGCACAACACTCTTCTAGTGTTTTTCTAAATATCCTCACTTCTTTGGCTTGCCTTTCTCTACCTTTCTTATCCCTTTGTCATCCTTTACTGTTTTCCTAAGCCCTTCTCCTATAATCAGACTTGTCCTTACTATATTTGGACTTGTCCTAATAAGGAAAGGAAGAAAGAAATTGGACAATCTAGAGATAGTTGTAAGAAAGAAGAGAAGACATCTGAATATCAAAACACCAGAGACTCCATGCTATTTATAATTAATGTGGAGATGCATATCAACCGGCACCAACCATTCCACATTTTGATTTTCTTGAGGTTTATTTATGCCAAAAATAATGAATAGTCATATGTGATAAGAGTCCTTCTGCAGATGAAACTCCTCTTATCAGATACGACATTTCATTTCTTATGCATGTGCACCCAAAAAAAGGTGCGATAGGCATCCAACCACCAATCAGTTTAATTTGTAGATTTACACATGGAATCTCTATCCTAAATTGATTCAAATACAAGAAATATTTTGATATATGTGGTGCCTAAGTATTCTTAAAGTAGAAGGAGTCTTCATGAACTTTTTATCAGTGTTTTCGAAGAGTCGCGAGGCTTCATTATTAGCGCCCTCCTTCTCCACCATAGATCAGTGCCTCAAGCAATCCAAGGGCCTATATTGGAGGTGCCAACCTTCTCATTAGGCATGGAAAAAATCAGACAAAAAGGGTGGCATGCAATGTTGGTTATGAGTCCATAACCACATGGACTCTTTAGTCCATATCCATCCATGACGCCAAGTCAAGGTTAACCTAATCTAATCAGGCCAAACCAAATAAGAGGAATTCAATTAGGTGCCAATATTTGGCTAACCTAAATCAGACCTTAATAAATCATGAGCTTAATTAACTCAATTATGTCCAAATTAAAATCAAAATCGAAATCAATTCGATTTTAGAAGCTAGGGTTTGCAACATGTGCTAGCATGTTAATCCTACAAACTTAATCTAATCCAATCCAATTGGATCCTTGATCAGTCCCTTTTGTGTGTGACCCATTGGGTTCCTTATCTAGCCAGCAGTAGGTTCAGGTACAAGTTGATCAAATTTGATTAGAACCTTTCTAATCAATTTAGGTTCGAAATAAGCTGACCTGAGTTCAGCAATTAAAATCCTATCCAATTGGTGATGGAATTAAAATCTTTAATTTGATCAAACTCACAAGTCAAGATTGACATCTAGCAATATATCATGACTATCCAAAAATTATAAAATTTGATAGAAAATCTAAATTTGCCCTTTAGTGGCAAGTTACCATGCAATCTAGTCCTTTGATCATCCTACATCCCAAATATTTTTATGAGTATAGAATCATGTCAAACTCAACATATATTCTTATTGATTTTCTATCAATCAATGATAACTCTAATGAAGCATTAGAATCTCTATCTAATCTTCATCTGCTTTGGCCAAAGTCTTCTTGAGTTTATCAAGAGATAAGAATACATAGGATGTCATCTCTTCTTACTAAGAGTGATCAATTTCTTGTTGACCTACTCACAACTTTCATACATACTTCACCATATTCAGAATATCCCGTATATAATTTAATACTATATTTGAGTGGGAACCAAAATATGAGTTCATGTGCACAAGATTCTATAATGGTCTCAAGTCTAAGGACTACTTGCACAACTTCCACTTAGAGAATCATCTTTTGACATGTATGTAAAACTCCATAATATATTCTCTATTGATGGGTCAATTTAGTGAACTCATTCCTTAATGAGCACTCACATCCTTGTATTAGTATCCCCACATAAGTGGCTTATAAGATCAGCCACTCTCTCCATTGAGCATACAAAGGATGTATCAATCTTTTTGAATATTGATCTCTGACTCAATATTCTTACGATCAAAAATATTTAAGATTAAAATTTTAAAATTTTACATCTCACAGGCATGACCCATTCATGTCTTCTAAAATTATTATCCTAATCTTTGAAATTCATCATAATCCTTAATATCAAAAGATGCAACTGAAATGATAAATCAAAAATATCTCATTTTATTCATATTAAAATAAATATCATTACATGAATTGAAAGAATATATAAAAAATCCCATCATATCACCCTTGTGATTGGCTTGTAGAGCACTTATTCTTTCAATCTCCCACTTGCACTAAAGCCAATCGCCTTTGTATTTCAATCCCATACAATCAATATGGCAATCAAATAGTTGCTGTGGTAAGGCCTTAGTGAATGGGTCTATTATATTATTCTTGGTTTCTACTCATTCTAATATAACATCTTATCTTTCGACAATCTCTTGAACGAGGCGGAAGCATCTGAGGATGTACTTTGATCTATGATAAAACCTTAATTCTTTAGCTTGGATAATAGCACCAGTGTTGTAACAATAAAGAGGTACTGGTCCTTCAATCACAGGAACAACTTCTAACTACATGATGAACTTCTTCATCCAGATAGCTTTCTTAGCATTTTCACTAGCAGCGATGTACTTTACCTTTGTAGTTGAGTTAGCTACTATTTGTTGCTTTGAATTCTTCCAACTCACTGCTCCTCCATTCAGGGTAAACACATCCTGAAATTGACTTGCTATTATTTGGATTGGATTGAAAACTAGAATCTATATATCCTTCTAGCTTTAATTCTGATCCTCCATATATTAGAAAAATATCTTTTGTTATTTTCAAATACTTAAAAATATTTTTCATAGCTTTTCAATGATCTTCTCCTAGATCATCCTGATACCTACTGACATGCCTAACGCATAAATCAATCAGGCCTGGTACACAGCATGACATACATAATAGATCTCACTGTCGAAGCATAAGAGATGGAATTCATTCTTTCTCTTTCATTTGGTATCTTTGGACATATTTTCTTAGAAAAATGTATGTCTTGACTTATAGGTAAGTAACCTCTTTTACTTTCCTTCATATTGAATCTCTTTAACACAAGTCAATGTACCTAAATTGGGATAAGCCAAGCATCCTTTTAGATCTATCTCTATAGATCTTTATATCCAAACTGTAAGATGCTTCACCTAAATCTTTTATAGAAAACTTATTAGATAGCCAAGTTTTGACTAACTAAAGCATTGGGATATCATTCCCAACTAGTAGTATGTCATCGACATACAATACCAAGAAGACTAAGGCACTCCCACTAGCCTTTTTATATACACATGGTTCATCCATATTTTTTATGAAGCCAAACTCTTTGACTATCATATCAAATTGAATGTTCCAACTCTTTGATACTTGCTTTAATCCATAAATAGATCTTTTAAACTTGCATATCTGATTTGGCCTCCCATTAGAAACAAAACCTTCTGGCTAAGATATATAGACTTCTTCCTCAAGGTTATCATTAAGGAAGATGGTCTTGACATCCATCTGCCAGACTTCATAATCATAGTATGCAGCTATTGCAAGTAAAATCCGTATGGACATTAACATGGCCACTGGCGAGAAGGTTTTATCATAATCATCTCTTACTTCTATTTGAAATCTTTTGCCACTAACCTAGCTTTGTAGGTTTAAATTTGGCTATCTACTCCGATCTTCCTTTTAAAGACCCACTTGCACTCTATAGGGGTTACACCCTTAGATGCATCAACTAGTGTCCACACTTGGTTGGAATACATTGAGTCCATTTTGGATTTCATAGTATCTAGCCACTTGTCAGAGTCCTTACTCATGATGGCTTCTAAATAAGTCAATGGATCATCATCCTGAATGATATTAGTCTCATTATCATTCTCTATGATGAAACCATATCTTAAAGGTACATGACGCACTCTATCTGATCTTCAGAGAGTAGGTGTATATTATGGATATACCTCATTACTAGGTATTTTTGGTTGAAAAACTTTCATAGGTAATTCTAGAATACTTTGTAGGTCTCAAATTACTTTAAGTTGAATATTCCTCCCACTACCTCCTTCTTGGATGATTTTTTTTTTCAAGAATATGGCATGCCTACTGACAATCACCTTTTGTTTAGTAGGATGGTAAAAATAATATCCTTTAGTTTTCTTAGGATATCCTACAAATAAACACTTGTCCGATCTTGTACTTAGCTTATGTCCAAAAATATTTTTAACATAAGCAGGACAGCCCCATATCTTGAGATGTTTAAGACTGGACTTCTTTCCATTCCATAATTCATATGGAGTGCTAGGAATAGACTTTAAAGGCACTCTGTTAAGAATATGTATGGTGGTTTCTAGGACATATCCTTAGAAAGATATTGAAAAATCAGCATAGCATATCATAGACCGTACCATCTCCATAAGAGTACGATTCCTCCTTTTAGCTACACTGTTTAACTGTGATGTATAAGAAGGTGTCTATTCAGAAAAAATTTTTTGTCCTTTAAGATAATCAAAAAATTCACTGGACAAGTATTCGCCACCTCGATCTAATCGAAGGACTTTAATATCTTTTTTAGTTTATTTTTTGATCATCTTTTGATATTCCTTAAACTTATCAAAAGTCTCAAATTTGTGTTTCATGAGATACACATATCCATATCTTGATAAGTCATCTGTAAAAGTTATAAAATAGAAATATCCTCCTCTAGCTAAAGTTATCATGGGCCCACATACATCTGAATGTACTAAGGTCAATAACTCATTTGCCCTTTCTCCATGTCCAAAGAATGGAGTCTTAGTTATTTTTTCTATGAGATAAGATTCACAAGTCTCATATGATTCAAAATCATAGGGTTCAAAGAATTTCTCTTTGTATAATTTGTTTATCCTTGACTCACCAATATGACCAAGATGGCAATGTCAGAGAAATGACATAATTATATCTTCTCTCTTCTTTTTTATATTTTTATGAATATAAAAAATATTTTTATTAAGTAATAGAATTAGAAGACCATTATCAAAATATCCATTGTCAAAAAAATTATTTGCACGAAATATGGAGCAACTATTGCCCATAAATTTTATTTCATATCCACATTGTATCAAGAGAGGTACAGATATGATATTTCTCATAATCTTTGGCATGTCATAATATTCTTCTAATTCTAGAGTTTTTTCTGATGGTAGCTCCAGTAGGTAAGTTTCCACAGCTTCAGCAGAGATTGATTCTCCACTGGTATTGAAAAGCTCGAACTCATTTTTCTTCAGCCCTTTGATTCTCTGTAACTCCTACAATGGATTGCAAATATGAGAACCATATGCAATATCCAATACCCATGAATTACTTGTTGAAGAACTTAATGAAAATACAGTATGTATCATATACATACCTTTGTGTGCCACACTTGCATTTTCTTTCATCTTTGTAAGAAAACTCTTGCAATTTCTTTTCTAATATCCTGTCTTGCCCTAGTAATAACATGTCATATCCACAGGGACATGCTTTGCCTTCTTCTTCTTAAAGATGCTTCTTTTAGAGTTCAATTTCTTTCCTTTCTTTGAACCCTTCCTACCATATTTATTCTTGTCCACCACAAGAAGTGGACCTTTCTCTCTCTTTATATGATTTTCAGCAATTTTCAATATATTTAATAGCTCTGGCAGGGAAATGTCCAATTTGTTTATGTGATAATTCATCACAAACTGAGAGGAGTCTGGGAGAGACTGGAGGATTAGATCCTGATTGAGTTCTATATCTATGGTGAAACCTAATTGACCTAATCTAGTGATCAAATCAATCATCTTTAGCACATGATTTTGAACTGAAGTACCCTCAATCATCCAAGCCAGAAATAATTGCTTAGATAATTCATATCTAGCAATTTGGCTCTGTTCTCCATATAGCTCTTTTAAATTGAGTAGTATAGAAGAAGCATCCATATCCTCATGTTGCCTTTCTAATTTATGACTCATAAAGGCCAACATTATGTACTTGACAATCATGCTGTCATTTTGCCTCATCTTATATGTGGCTTTTTCCTCCTCTAAAGTATCTTTACTGACTGGACCAGGATCAAACGTGTCCAGAATGTAAGACAACTTTTCTTGTATAAGTACTATACACAAATTTCTCAACCAGTCCATATAATTGGGACCAGTCAGCATATTTGCATCAAGGATGCAACATAATGAGAGTGAAGTAGCCATAATGTAGAGTTTTAATCTATAAGAATTAAGAATAATCATATAAGCAGACCACTTATGGTGACATGTATAACTAGATGAGGTCTTTTATTCTAGTTATTGCTTTCACTATTTTATCATATACCATAGCCCTCTCTATGGTAGATGAGAGAATCCTAAATCGATTTTCTAATGAGGATGAGATTTTTATTCCTCAAAAAAGTCTTATGGATAGCACAACAAACTCTAATGAGTTCAAAGATAGAAAAATCTATCCAATTGCATTCTCAACATAAGCTGCCTCTAAAATATTTATAATTTTATGGATAGTACAATAAACTATAATATTTTAGTTAAGTCAGATCTTTCATTTTTATATCACCATATTTGAAATTAATATTACTCTTATGGATAGCACAACAAAGTAATAATAAATCAAATATGCCATAAGCATTCTCAATGCATCAAGATTTTATCATATCAGTCTCCATGGTAAGTCTTATGGATAAAATAACAAACTTACTATAGTTCTTAAAATAATAATCATCTTTGCATGAAAGAAGGCATTAGCAGTGTAATAAACACTGAGCAAATCAAATTCAAGATTTAGACTAACCCAATTGACTAGATAAGTAGGTGGGAATCTCCCCATTATTTTTTTTAGACACCAATAAATTGGTCAGGTCAGTCAATAAAACCAATTAGAGAACTACCTTTAACACTTGCTTAGACACCGATTGGTTAATCGATTCAAAAATTGGTTAGCTACTAGTTCCCATCACTATGACTTAATATAATTTTTTTATGAGGGCTTTAATGGTCTCAAGCATATCCTTAAAATTCAACTGTATGTTTATGATCTAACAAATATACATTAATTAAATTATAACAAGATTATAGACATAGCGTAGCATATATAGTATATCATATGCATATAGCTCACATGTATGAATAATTCTATATTTAGACATGCTCATATGATTGAACCAATCAAGATTGGCTTTGATACCACTGCAGGGTTACGACAGCATAGTGAAAGTATGAATTTCATAACTTTACATAATGAAATCCTAAATATCAAACCCCAACTCAAGACCTTCTTGATGATTAACAATCATATATCTAAATATGTATAACATTATGGAAGATATAGAAGAATACCTGTATCGCTAAATCCAAAATTTCAACAGAACTTGCACTAGGTGCCCAAGTATTTGCCCTCCAATGATGATCCACACAGAGACTGGATTAAGACACAAGCTCCTCAAAGACTTATCTTCACTAATTTGGGCAGCACAACACTCCTCTGGTATTTTCCTAAACACCCTCCTCCCTTAGCATGTGTTTCTCTACCTTTCTTATCCCTTTGTCTTCCTTTACTATCTTTCTAAACCCTTGTCCTATAATCAGACTTGTCCTTACTATATTTGAACTTATTCTAACAAGGGAAGAAAGAAAGAAATTGGGCAATCTAAAGATGGTTGTAAGAAAGAAGAGAAGACTTCTGAATATCAAAACACCGGAGATTCCATACTATTTATAATTAGCATGGAGATGCATATCAACTGGCGCCAACCATTTCACATGCCCCATTCTGATTTTTCTATGGTTTATCTATGCCAAAAATAATGAATAGTCATATCTGATAAGAGTCCTTCCGCAGATGAAACTCTCTCATCAGATATCGTGTTTCATTCCTTATGCGCGTGCGCCCAATAAAAGGTGCGATAGGCATCCAACCACCAATCAGTTTAATTTCCAAATTTATAGGTGGAATCTGTATCCTAAATTGATTCAAATACAAAAAATATTCTGATATATGTGGTGCCTAAGTTTTCTTAAAGCAGAAGGAGTCTTCATGAACTTTTCATCGATGTTTCTGAAGAGTTGCAAGGCTTCATTATTAGCTTCCTCCTTCTCCACCATAGATTAGCACCTCAAGCAATCCAAGGGCCTATACTGGAGGCACCAATCTTCTCATTAGGCATGGAAAAAATCAGATAAAAAGGGTGGCGTGCAATGTTGGTTATGATTCCATAACCACATAGACTCTTTAGTCCATATCCATCCATGGCGCCAAGTCAAGGTTAACCTCATCCAATTAGACCAAACCAAATAGGAGGAATTCAATTAGGTGAAAACATTTGGCTAACCTAAATTAGACCCTAATAAATCATGAGCTTAATTAACTCAATTCTATCCAAATTAAAATCAAAATCAAAATCGATTCGATTCTAGGAGCTAGGGTTTGCAACATGTGCTAGCATGTTAATCTTGCAAACTTAATCTAATCTAATTATATTTTTGATTAGTTTTTTTTTTTGTGTAACCTATTGGGTTCCTTATCTAGCTAGCAGTAAGTCCAGATACAAGTTTATCAAATTTGATTAGAACCTTTCTAATCGATTTAGGTTCAAAACAAGCTGACCCGAGTTCAGCAATTAGAATTTTATTCAATTAGTGATCAAATTAAAATATTTAATTTGATCAAATCCATAAGTCAAGATTGACATCTAATAATATATCATGACTATCCAGAAGATATAAAATTTAATAAAAATTTGATGGAGTGCAATCTAGTCCTTCGATCATTCTGTATCCCAAATATGTTTATGAGTATGGAATCATGTCAAACTCAACACATATTCTTATTGATTCTCTATCAATCAATGATAACTCTAATGAAGCATTAGAATCCCTATGTAATGTTCATCTACTTTGACCAAACTCTTTCTGAGTTTACAAGAGATAATAATGCATAGGATGTCATCTCATCTTACTAAGAGTGATCAATTCTTTATTGACCTACTCACAACCTTCATACACAATCCACCATATTTAGAACACTCCATATATAATTTAATATCATATTTGAGTGTGAACCAAAATATAGATTTATGTGCACAAGATTTCATGATGGTCTTAGATCTAAGGACTACTTACACAACTCCCACTTAAAGAATCATCTTTTGATTGCATGTAAGACTCCATAAGATATTCTCTATCAGTGGGTCAATTTAGTGAACTCATTCCTTAATTAGTACCCACATTCTTATATTAGTGTCTCCATATAAGTGGCTTGTGAGATCAGCCACCCTCTCCATTGAGCATATAAAAGATGTGCCAGTCTTTCCGAACATTGATCCCCAACTCAATGTTCTTGTATTAAAAAATATTTAAGATTAAAATTTTAAGATTTTAGATCTCACAGGCATGACCCATTCATATCCTTTAAAATTATTATCCTAATCTTTGAGGTTCATTATAATCCTTAATATGAAAAGATACAATTGAAATGATGAATAAAAAATTTCTCATTTTATTCATATCAATACAAATATCATTAATGAACTGAAAGAATATATGAATAAGTCCCATCACATCACCCTTATGATTAGCTTATAGGGTACTTATTCTTTCAATGACATCCAAAATTATCTAAAATCAAAAATATTATCCTTTCCATAAGGAGGAAAGAGGAAAGAGAGAGAAATCTTCTTTTCTTTCTTTTTTTCTTTTCTTTTTTTCTTTTCTTCTCTTTCTTTTCTTTTCTTTTTTTCCTTCTTCCCCTCATTTTGGAGGTGAAATCATTCAATCCTGGAATGCAACAGCCCCACCGACGGTGGTGGCTGTTGTCGATGATGCCGACCATGGTGGTGCTGATGGAGGTCATCTAGCCGATGGCTAGTGGTGATAGCCGGCATCAAAAAATCAGAAGAAACCAAACAAAAACAATAGGGAAAGATACCAAAGAAAACTCCAATGATGATGGATCAAAGATCAAACTTCCAAGAGCTTGCAGGGTTCTAATGGCACAGAGGAAGCATGGATTTCAAAAATTTTTATTATAAAATTCTAACCATCAAAATCTAATCCCAAGACCACCTCAATGATTAACAATCATATATGATATTTGCAAATCATTAAATCAGATATAGAAGAATACTTATTATGCTAAATCCAAATTTCGACAAAGCTTCCACTAGATGCCCAAGTGTTTGCCTTTCAACATTGATCCACACGAGAACTGAATTTAAGACTCTATCTGCCCAAATTTGATTCTTCTTACTGAATTCTTTCACAAAGAATTCTTTGGCTATTTTGGCAGCACCTACACTTCTCAAGTGTAAAGCCTCCCTCCTTTCTCTTTTGGCCTTTCTTTCCTTCTTTCTATTTCTCCTTGCCTTTTCTAATTCTCTGCCTAAGCTCTTGTCCTAAAGCAGACTCCTTGTCCTTAAGAGGACCTTGTCTTAACAAGGGAAGGAAGAAAGTTATTCAGACAACCTTGGAGACTCTCTTGTAAGAAAGAAAGGATAAGTTGGAATGCTTATATCCCTGGGTGGGCCACCTATTTATAGGTGAAGTTCGGATGCTTATCCAAATTCTCTCGCATCCTTCCAACCCTTCTCACACCCCTCTACAATATCTCATGCCCCTCAGCAAAATTCCACACCCAAAAGAAAATCAGATAAGGTTTTATCCTTATCCAAATCTAAAGGGTGCCATGAGGGGACGGCAAGGAGGGGTTTATGTTTATCCAAAATTTTTTTCAAAGATTTAAGAGGATTATAAGAGTCAAAAGGACTCTTAAGCACCTCTTCAAAAATCAAAATATCATGCCACAACTTTTTTTTCTTCATAGAAAAATATGAAGAGACGCCTTCATACAGAAGGACTCTTCAATATGGCGGCAAGGGAGTTCCCAGCTCATCCAAAATTCTAATGATGCAAGAGGTCTCTTGAAGAGAAGGACTCCAAGGCACCTCTTGGTCTCAGAAGTCCACACCCATATGATTTTTGTATGGAAAAAATTGGATGAACACAAAGAAGGGGCACCCCACACCAAGGGGTGCCATTTCAAAATTGCATGCAAGAGAGAACCCCACATGCCAAAGAAAGAGACTCTCTAGCATGTGGGAAGCCTGATTATTGGTGCCAATCCCCTTGGCACAACCAGCCAAGGGTCAACCCACATCAGACCCAATCCAAACATGAGTCTAATTGGATTTGATTAGCCCAATCTGAAACCAAAAAATCGAATCTAATTCGATTAGGAGCTAGGGTTTACAACACATGCTAGCATGTTTATCCTGCAAACTTGATCTAATCTAGTTAGATCCTTGATCAATTTTCTATATGTGTAACCCATTGGATTTCACATTTGGCCAATAGTAGATCTGAATGCAAGCTGACCAGATTTGATTAGAACTTATTCTAATCGATTTATCCAAACCATACTAACTTGATTTCAATAATTAGAACCTTTTCTAATTAGTGATCGAATTAAACTCTTTAATTCAATCAAACCTACAAGACAAGATTTGAAAGATAATGCCCTACAAGTCAATTGAAATTTATATTTTGATGGATTATTCTTTTAATCTTTCTGACCCATGTAATTGATATTTTTATGGATAAATAAAAGGCACTTATGTTTTATCATATGCTGCATCTTATATTTGTTAAGATTATAATGACCTCAATAGATTAGGATAATAATTTTAGGACTATGATGAGATCATGCTTGTAAGACCTAAAATCTTAAAATTTTAATCTAAAATATTCATAGTCGATAGATTATTAAGTCAGAGATCAATATTTTCGGTAAGACTGGCACATCCTATGTATGCTCGATGGAGAGGATGATTGATCTCGTAATTACTTATGTAAGATACTAATATAAAAATATGGATGCTCATTAGAAAATGAGTTCACTGAATTGATCTGACTTGAGAATATCTTATGGAGTCTTACTTACCTGTCAGAAGATGTTTCTCTTAGTGGGAGTTGTGCAAGTAATCATTTGACCTGAGACTACCAAAGAATCTTGTATACATCAATTTATATTTTGATCCATACTCATTGATGATTTAGTCATGTATGGGGTGCTCTAGATATGGTGGATTATGTATGGAGGTTGTGAGTAGGTCAACATAGAATCAACCACTCCTAGTAAAAAGAGATCGCATCCTACTTGCTCTAATCAAATTATGATTCAAGGAGACTTTGATCAAAATAAAATAAAAATTAAAAAGGATTTTTAATATTTTATTAATTAAATCATCATTATAAGATTAAAAAAATATGAATATGAATTTAAATTTGACAAGATTTCATATCCATAGTCATATTCGGGATGCAGTATGATCGCAGGATTCAATTGCATGGTAACTTGCCACTAAAGAATATTTTTGATATTTTTATCAAAATTTTATATCTTCTGAATAGACATGATACATTGCTAAATATCAATCTTGTCTAATAGATTTGATCAAATTAAAGAATTTAATTAGATCGTCAATATGAAAGGATTCTAATTATAAAAATCAGATTAGCTTGATTGGACCTAAATCAGTTAGATAGGATTTTAATCAAATCAGATCAACTTGCACTCAGACCTACTGCTGGCTAAATGTGAAACCCAATAGATCACACACAAAAAAAATTGATCAAAGATCTAACTGGATTAGATCATGTTTGTAAGATGAACATGCTAGCACATGTTGCAAATCCTAGCTCCCATGATCGAATTAAATTTGATTTGATTCCTGATTAGGCTAATTAAACCTGATTTGACTTATAATTTAAATGGATTTAATTTGGGTTGACCATTGTGAAAGAATAATATCCTACAAGTCCATCGTATATGGGATGCAATAGGGTGTTTTTATAATTTATCTTTCAAACTCATATAAATTGACATGTATTATTAATAAAATAGATATTTTTGATTTATTATATGCTGCATCTTAATAATTTTAAGATTATAATAAATCCTATAGGTCTGGGCAATGATTTTAAAGCTGTGATGAGATCATGCCAGTGAGACCTAATTTCTCGATAGTCCTAATCTAAAACATTCTTAATTATTGGTACATTGAGTTGGAGATCAACGATACTAGTAAGATTGGTATATCCTATGTATGCTCAGAAATGAGGGTGGTTGATCTCACAACCACTTGTATGGTGACACTAATACAAAGATATGGATGCTCATTAGAGAATGAATTTACTAAATTGACCTATGAGAGAACATCAGATGGAGTCTTATTTACATGTCAACTGATGATTCTCTACTGAAAGTTGTGTAAGTGATCCTTAGACCTGAGGTCACTATGGTACCTTGTGTATATGGATCTATATTTTGGTTCACTACCTAGCTTTATTCTTTGATCCTTGTGTGGGATATTCTGGATATGGTGAAGTATGCATGGAGGTTGTGAGTGATCAATAAGGGATCAGTCACTTCTGATAAGGGAAGCGAACATTCTATGTGATCTCATAGGATGATAATTCTAAAAATTTTTAGTCAAAGCAGGATGATAAATAGAAGAAGATTTTTAATATATCATCAACTGAATCATCACTTTTTGATTGAGATACATAATGATAAGTGATTGGGTTTGGCATATTATCATGCCCATAGCTCATTTGGGATGTTATTTGACTGAAGGATTGAATTACACGAAAACTTACCATAGAAGGATATTTTGATAATTTTATATCAAAATTTTAAATCTTTTAGATAGTCATGACATATTACTAGACATCAATCTTGACTTGTGGATTCATCAGAATTAAAAGAGTTTAATTTTGGAGTTAATTTGGAAGAGTCGAAGTTGATTGGGACTCTTCAGGTGATCTAATCTCATCGGATTAGGGTTACATCGAAAGTCTGGGTCCACTGCTAGCTAAATTTGAAATTCAATGGGTCACACACTTTATGATTTGACTTTAATCTAATCTAATTAGAGTTTAATATAAATTCTATGGTTAATTTGATATGCTAGCACATTATATTAACCTAAGTTCCCAAATTGGTTTAGATCAAATTGTTTGAGCTAACCTAGACTAGTTGGCTTTGACCTAATGGGATTGGGTCAATTTAGATTGGATCCTTATCTAACTTGAAAGAATTTTAAGTGGAGAAGGAGTCCTCCATGTCCACCAAAAGTCATGGCAAAAGATAAATGCTGCCCATCTTAAATTGGCATGAGAAGTGGAGAGTCCTTCTCAATAAAGGCTCTTAACTATTACATGTTACCTTAAATTCCCGATCAGTTCTTCTATGATTTGATACCAAATTTAATTTAATTTTTTTTGAAATATAGAAGACTAAGAGTCCTTTTGCTCTAAGTATCTAAATCACTAAAAATTTACTTGGTGAATTATTTGGCATGTGGGAAGTTGGGGCGCCAAAGGTTGGTGCCCCATGGTCTCATGTGATGTCCCTTGGTCCCCTATTTATAGGGGATGCCCTAGATAGTTTCTTATGATGATTTTTGATTGAGACTAAGAGTTAGAATGTAATAAATAAAAAAAAAATTGAAAAAATTTTGAAAAAAAAAGAGAGAATTTTGGGGGGCAAAAGTTGCTACTAGGGTGGTGAGATTTTCAATAAGTGTTGCTTGAGTGCCCTAGGATTTGGTTTTTCTATATGTTGAAGCCAAAAATCAAATTCTAGGTTGTATGACATCTAAAGAGTATCTTTTTGGTGTCATTCTAATGATGAGATCAAAAGCAACTAGGCTTTGATGCGATCCTGATGCAAGTTTGAAGCCGGCAGTGTTCTTGAGAAGATAAGGCTACAGCAGTGCACCGGTTGGGAAGAACTTTGGCCAACTTTCATATAGATCACCATTAGAGGACTTCTATCTTGGGGTCTTGTAAAAAACACCAACATGCCACTTTTTTATATTGGTTAAAATATAATTTTCTGTCTCTTTGCATGCTTGAATTTGCTTTGATCGTGATCGGCAAAGTGATTCTTGAGTTTTGGATTCGGCTCGACAGTTTTATTTGATAAGGCTATTGATTTACTTATTTTAAAATTTTTGAAAATTATTTTTCACTATGTGGCTATAATTCAATAGTGGTATCAGAGCCATCTTTATTTGATTCGATCAAACAAGTACAATAGTTGTGCATAGAATTGTTCTTGTGCATATCTTGTCAAAAAAAATTTGCATTGATTTATAGCATCAATCTTTTAAACTCAAAAATTATTTTTGACTTTATACATGTCATGATACATAATTTTAGTTATTAAATTATTAATTTATGATAATTTTAAAATTTATATTATCATGATTGTATGATGCTCAAATTGATGCATTGTTTAGGGTGCAAAGCATGCCTAATGTGATTAGGATTTGCTATTTTTCTTAGATATGTTTGATATATATTTTGATTTTCATTGCACCATTATATGATTTTAGTATGTCATATGATTTCTATTTAGAATAGTAGAAGCATATCAAATTGCATAATTTGTAGTGTACATTTTATGTGATTGTAGTTAGGATGTGCTGAGACCAGTTTAAAGTCCCTTGTAAAAAATTATATGAAGTTGTAATGTTGGGATTCATTTTGTTAATCAAAAGTTGAATTCTTAAGATCAATTGGTGTCAAAGAAAGTGTCAAAAGTAGTTTTCTAATTAGATCCATATGCTGGTCTAGCCAAATCTATTAATGTCTAGAAAAGCTACGGGGAGCCTCCCATCTACTTATCTAGCCAATTTGGTCTTGTTGATTTTCGAACTTAGATTGATTAGTGAGGTAGACATTATAAGGACCTTCCTTCAAACTTGGTTGATAGAGTATGTCAAGATCTTAGTGAGCTTGTTGTGCTATCCATAAGGTTTACTATAGAAATTGACATGATGTTGATCAAGTGCATATTGATGCTTGTGGCATATTTGAATAGTGTTGCTTTGTTGTGCTATCCACAAGGGCAGCATTATTTAAATATGACCATATGGATTGAAGGGTCAACTTAATTAGAACACTATAGTTTGTTATGCTATCCATAAGACTATATGTGATCTAGAGGCTAGAAAGAAAGATGTTGAGAATTGTAGAGGTACAATTGATAAAGAGTTATCTACTCTTGAACTCATGAATATTTATTGTACTATCCATAAGATGTTTGTGAGAAACAGGGATCTCAACTCCACTAAAAAATATTAGAATATTTCTCGATTTTCATACTTGAAGGCTATGAAGTTCGATAAAATAGTGGGAGACATAATTAGATAAAAATCTTAGTCTAGTTGTGCATATCATCATGAATTATCTACTTATATTATGTTCTTGTTGTTGTAGATTAACTACCACATGATATCCTCACTTTCACTTAGAGGTATCCTAGATGCAAACAAGTTGACTGGATCTAACTATGTTGACTGGTTAAGGAACTTGAGAATTGTTCTAACTCAGAAGAAAGTCTCCTACATTTTGGATACACCTGCTCCAGATTCTCTTGGGAAAGATGCTTCCGAGGAGGATAGGGCTGCATATAAGATGTGGAAAGATGACAGTGTGACTATCAAATGTATCATGCTTGCCTCCATGAGCAACGAGCTCCAGAGGCAGCATGAGGATATGGGCATTCCCTCTATTTTTTTTAATCTTAAAGAGTTATATGGGGAATAAAGTCGGACTGCTCAATATGAGATATCGAAGCAATTATTTTGTGCTAGTATGACTAAAGATTCTTTCGTGCAAACGCATGTCCTAAAGATGATTGATTTGATCACTTGTCTGAGACAACTGGGTTTTGCCATGGATGGTGAACTGAGCTAGAATTTGATCCTGCAGTCTCTTCCTGACTTTTTTTGTCAGTTTGTCATTAATTATCATATGAACAAACTGAACATCACTTGTCTTAGGTTCTTCATGTTGATAAGATCAGCAAGAAGAAGGTAAAGAAGGATTCTAAAAAAAAGTTGAACCCTAAGGCTGGCATCTCCAAGAAGAAGGTGAAGAAGGTCTCTACCAAAGGTACTTGTTATCACTATGGCAAGGAGGGCCATTGGAAGAGAAATTGCAAGGAGTACCTTGCAACCGTAAAATCGGCAAGTATTGCTAAAGATTTGTATATGATACAAACTAATTTATTATTAAGTATTTTATTTTCAGATTCTTGAGTTTTGGATACCACTTGTGGTTCATACTTTTGCAAATCATTGCAGGGTCTATAGAAAATAAGGAATCTGAATAAAGGTGACTTCTAGCTGTTCGATGCTAGTGGAGAGTCCATTCAGGTCGAAGTGGTAGGAATTAAGATTTTGAAGTTGCCTTCAGACAAAGTTTTGAAACTAAAAATTTATTATTATATTTCTGATATTATTAGAAATATTATTTTTGTACCATTGTTATTGGAATAAGATTTTAAAATAATTACAAAGAACAATGGTTGTTCTATTTATTTTTTTAATGAATATTATGATAGTATTTTTATTAATAATGGTCTTATGTTTCTTTCACTTAATGATAATATGTTTCATGTTGATAATATGAAGAAAAAAAAGAGAGAGGATGTGAATGTCACATACCCCTGGCACTGCCAACTTGGCCATATAAATGAGTCAAGGATTAACAAGTTATCCAAATATAATTTCTTTGATCCTTATGAATCATATGAAACATGTAAATCTTGCCTCATGAAAAAACTGACCAAGACTCTATTTACTGGACATGGAGATCGGGCGAGTGATATTTTGGACCTTATACATACTAATGTCTGTGGTCCAATATCGACTCAAGTCAAAGGAGGATACTCTTACTTCATCACATTTACTGATGATAGGTCAAGATTTGGATATATGTATTTAATAAAATATAAATCCAAAGTCTTTGATAAATTTAAAGAGTATCAAAGAATGATCGAAAAATAAATTGGTAAAAGTATTAAAACTCTTTGATCGGATCGAAGAGAAAAATATTTATCTAGTTTCTCGATTATTTGAAACAAAATGGAATACTCTCTCAATAGGCACCTCTTTATACTCCATAATTAAATGAAATTATGGAAAGGAGGAATCGCACATTATTAGATATGGTGCGGTCCATGATATATTTCACGGATCTTTCAATATCTTTTTGGGGATACATCCTCGAGGCTGTAGCATATATTTTAAATAAAGTACCTTTGAAATCTGTTTCTATCACTCCATATAAAATATGAAAAGAAAAAAGATCCAATCTTAAGCATCTTAAGATTTGAGATTGTCCGACTTATGTGAAAAGTGTTGATGGACATAAGTTGGATGTTAGATCAGAAAAATATAGGTTTGTAGATTATCCCAATGAGAGTATAGGATACTACTTCTATAACCCTACTCAACAAAAGATGTTTGTTGGTAGGCATACCATTTTTCTGGAGAAAAAGTTTATCCAAGAAGGAGGTAGTGGGAGGTCTGTTGAACATGAGAAAATTCAAAATCTACTATCCATCCAGGATTTACCAAATAGTTCTCAACCAGTTGCACCCATTATTGAGGCATAGCCAGTATACACACCTCCTCTTTGAAGGTCAAGTAGAGTGCTTAGTATACCACTCAGGTATGTGTTTGTCATTGAGAATGACAACACAACCCACATCATTGAGAATGATGATCCCACGACCTATTCGAAAGCTGTCAAAAGTAATGACTTTGACAAGTGGCTCAATGCTATGAAATTCGAAATAGACTCCATGTATGCCAATCAAGTATGAACTTTGGTTGATGCACCTGAGGGTGTGACCCCAATAGGCTGCAAATGGGTCTTCAAAAAGAAGATTGGAGCAAATGGCCAGGTAGAGATCTATAAGGTCAGGCTTATGGCAAAAGGTTTTAGACAAAAATAAGATATTGATTATGAAGAAACCTTTTCACCGGTAGCCATGCTAAAGTCTATTTAGATAATGCTTGCTATTGCAGCATACCATAACTACGAGATCTGGTAGATGGACGTCAAGACTGTTTTCCTTAATGAAAATCTTGAGGAAGAAGTCTATATAACTCAGCCTGAGGAATTTATCTCAATTGGAAGAGCAAATCAGGTATGCAAACTGAATAGATCCATTTATAGATTGAAGCAAGCATCGAGGAGCTGGAACATCCATTTTGATGAGACAGTCAAATCATTTGACTTTATCAAAAATATGGATGAACTTTGTGTATATAAGAAGACTAGTAGGATTGCTATTATCTTTCTAGTCTTGTATGTGGATGACATATTGCTCATTGAAAATGATATTCTGATGTTGCAATCGATCAAAACTTGGCTATCACAAAAAATTTTCATGAAAGACTTGGGTGAGGCATCCTATATAATTGGTATTAAGATCTATAGGGATAGATCGAATAGGATGCTAGGCTTATCCCAGTCTAGGTATATTGACCTTGTATTGAAGAGGTTCAACATGGAGGGAAGTAAAAGAAGTTACTTGCCCATAGGTCATGGCATACAACTCTTTAAGAAGATGTCTCCTAAGACACCTAAAGAGAGAAATAGAATGAGTTCTATACCTTATGCTTTGGCTGTAAGATCAATAATGTATGCTATGTTACATATCAGGCCTGATGTTGCTTATACTTTAGGCATTGTAAGCAGATTTCAGGCTGATCTCGGAGAGGATCATTGGAAAATTATGAAAAACATACTCAAGTACTTGAGAAGGACTAGAGATATTTTTCTGATATATGATAGATCTAATTTAAAATTGAAAGGTTATACGGATTCTATTTTTCAATCTGATCTGGATGATAGCAAATCGATATCTGGATATGTGTTCACCTTGTATGGTGGTGCAGTAAGTTAGAAAAGTTCCAAATAGCAAATGATTGCTGACTCAGTCACTGAGGTTGAGTATATTGCTGCAAGTGAGGCTGCTAAAGAGGCTATCTGGATGAAAAAATTTATCACTGAGTTGGATGTGATTTTGGAGATTGAACAATCAGTGCCTCTTTATTGTGATAATACTGAGGTAGTTGCTCAAGCTAAAGAATCAAGGTCTCATCATAAATCCAAGCATATCCTAAGTCGGTTCCACCTCGTTCGGGAGATAGTCGAAGGATGCGATGTGATCGTGGAGTGAGTTGACACCAAGAATAATATAGCGGATCCATTCACTAAGGCCTTGTCAATGCAGCAGTTTGACCGCCATCTTGATAGCATGGGTATCAAGTATAGGGGCGATTGGCTTTAAGTGCAAGTGGGAGATTGAAAGAATAATACCCTACAAGCCAATCGCATATGGAATGTGATAGGGTGATTTTGTAATTTATCTTTCAAACTCATATAAATTGATATTTATTATTAATAAAATATATATTTTTGATTTATTATATGCTGTATCTTATTAATTTTGAGATTATAATGAACCCCATAGGTTTGGACAATGGTTTTAGGGTCGTGATGAGATCATGTCAGTGAGACCTAATTCTTCGATAGCCTTGATCTAAAATATTCTTAGTCATTGGTACATTAAGTCAGAAATCAATGATATCGGTGAGACTGACATGTCCTATGTATGCTCAGAAATGAGGGTGGTTGATCTCACAACCACTTGTGTGGTGACACTAATACAAGGATATGGGTGCTCATTAGAGAATGAGTTCACTGAATTGATCTATAAAAAAATATGAGATGGAGTCTTATTTACATGTCAACTGATGATTCTCTAGTGGGAGTTGTGTAAGTGATTCTTAGACCTGAGATCATCATGGTACCTTATGTACATGGATCCATATTTTGGTTCACTACTTAGTTTGATTCTTTGATCATTGTATGGGGTGTTCTGGATATAATGAAGTATGCATGGAGGTTGTGAGTGATCAATAAGAGATCAGTCACTTCTAATAAAAAGAGTGAACATCCTATATGATCTCATAGGATGATGATTCTGGAAGTCTTTGACCAAAGCAGGATGATAATTAGAAAAAAGTTTTTAATATATCATCAACTAAATCATCACTTTCTGATCGAGATACATAATGATAAGTGATTGGGTTTGACATATTTTTATGCCTATAGCTCATTTGGGATGTTGTTTGACTGAAAGATTGAATTACATGGGAACTTGCCACTGAAGGATATTTTGATAATTTTTTATCAAAATTTTAAATCTTTTAAATAATCATGATATATTGCTAGATATCAATCTTGACTTATGAATTTATCAGAATTAAAAGAGTTTAATTCTGGAGTCAATTTGGAAGAGTCCAAGTTGATTGGGACTCTTCAGGTGACCTAATCTCTTCGGATTAGGATTACGTCGAAAGTCTGGATCCACTGCTGGCTAGATTTAAAACTCAATGGGTCACACACTTTAAGATTTGATCTTAGTATAATCTAATTAAAGTTTAATATAAATTTTATTGGTTAATTTGATATGCTAGCACATTGTATTAATCCAAGTTCTCAAATTGGTTTAGATCAGATTGTTTGAGCTAACCTAGACCAGTTGGCTTTGACCTAATGGGATTGCATCAATTTGGATTGGATCCTTATCCAACTTGAATGAGTTTTAAATAGAGAAAGAGTTCTCTACATCCACTAAAAATCATGGCAAAAAATAAATCCCACCCACC
This sequence comes from Elaeis guineensis, assembly GCF_000442705.2. Classification (NCBI taxonomy): domain Eukaryota; kingdom Viridiplantae; phylum Streptophyta; class Magnoliopsida; order Arecales; family Arecaceae; genus Elaeis; species Elaeis guineensis. The sequence continues at coordinate 60,266,273 of NC_025994.2, forward strand.
TTAAATTTGCATGAGAAGTGGAGAGTCCTTCTTAATGAAGGCTCTTAACTATTACGCGTTACCTTAAATTTTTGATCAGTTCTCCTATGATTTGATGTCAAATTTAATTAAAATTTTTATGACATATAGAATACTAAGATTTCTTCTATTCTAAGTATCTAAATTACCAAAAATTTACTCGATGAATTTATTTGGTGCACGGGAAGTTGGAGCGCCAAAGGTTGGCGCCCCATGGTCTCATGTGACATCCCTTGGTCCCCTATTTATAGGGGATCCCCCAGATAGTTTCTTATGGTGATTTTTGGCTTAGACTAAGAGGAGGGATTTGGTAAACATAAGAAAAAATTTGAAAAAATTTTGAGAAAAAAGAGAGAAAATTTTGAGTGGCAAAAGTTGCTACTAGGGTGGTGAGATTTTCAGCAAGTGTTGCTTGAGTGCCCTAAGATTTGGTTTTTCCATGTGTTGGAGCCAGAATGTTGGGAAATATATTTCAAATGTCAATCATCCGCCTGTTGATGGTTGAGCAACCAAGTATTGTAATTAATTTATTAATAAATAAAATATATTTTTGATATTTTCATCACATGTTTTCATCTTCTAATGAACTCCATTGTTGTGATAAAGTTTTTAGGATTATTTAGGTTCAATAAAGAGAAAATTTATCGATTAGTCCTTAAAATTATTCACGATCAAATGATAGGCTGTTAATAAGGACGACAGCCTCTATCGAGCATAGGTCGCTGTAGGCCATATGGGTTGGTTGTCCTCTTAACCAAGAAGTGTGGAGACACTGGTATGACATACAGGTGAGATGTAAGGGTACATCATCATTGAACGTGACCAACTTTAGAGCATTCTGCTGTCAAGAATATCTCTGATGGGATATAGGTATAAGTGTCCCTTAGACCAGAGATCACCTCAGTGACTTGCAAGCAACTCACTGTGCTTTGGACTGGACTAACTGAATTTCTAATTCAGTGATGGAAGGCTTTTGGGCACAGTCAAGTACTTGCAAAGTCAGAGTGTGATCGAGATGGGATTGACCACTCCAAGAGTTGGAAAAGAATGAGTCGCTGTATTTCAATTTAGCAAAATCTTGGCCAAGGTAATCCATCAGATAGATTTGATATTTTGAAATACAATATGGACAACCTGATCCGAGTTAACAGTTGAACTCTGAGGTATCCTATGAGCATTTTGGTCAAGGAGATGAATTATATAGAAACTATATTCACATGGGTTCTAAGGATGTTGTTCTACACATTCGACCTATCTGACTGTTGGATATCATTGCTAGATGGTCACTTCGATTGGTATAAAAATTTATTTCTTTACTACCGACTTAGATTCGGACCTATGAGGTCACACACATTAGAGTTCACAATCCGATCGGATGGTTGATCAATGATTAAGAATCGTTCTAGGATTAAACGATCAATACGATTGACATTTAACCTAGTGCAAGTGTTGTAGGAGGATTGATTAGCAATTCGATTACTAATTGGCTTAATTTGATTAAGACAAAGTACTAAGATTAAGCTTAATTAAATATAATTTAATTAGATTTAGTTTGAGCTTGATTGGATCAAGTCCAATTGATTTATTGGATAAGCGAAGTGCAAGAAAAAACTAGTCCTAGTTCAAATAGGACTTGGATCAACCTAATTTTTAATTTGATTAAAAAATTAAATCAGATTTAAATCTAATTTAATCTGATTAAATTAGACTCTTAATTAGGTTAAGACTTATTTTAATTAGGTTGATTTAGTTTTGGTTTGATTTGATTTGAGAAACCAAATTTGAATAAGTCATAGATTGAATCCTAGTAAGACTAGGATTCCACCTTGCGCCACCTTAGCTCCCCATGCCCACTCTCTCTTATCCCACGCCCACTCTCTCTTATTTTGTGCAACAAAACCCTCTCTCCCAAGTCTTCACACATGCCAAAATTTTTTTCTCTTTCTTTCTTACATGGAATGTGGTTGTGGATCAAGTCAAAGTAGGAATTAGTTTGGATTTCAAATTCTATGAGATAGAGTTTTAGAAAATCAAAACTCTTTCCTTATGGCACTGATTTTATCTAAATTTTTTTTAAAATTTTTGTATCTTTTATAGCACATAATATGCACCCTTTGCTAGTAGTCCACAGCAGAAAAAGAAGGAGGGGACGCCCAAGAGTTGGGAGCCCCTTGTCTTGCCTTGTTTGGATAATCCCTGACTAGGTATTTGACCTAGACAAGGACTCTTCATATCTTTCTATATAAAATAAGTTTTTTTATGAAATTTTTATAGATTATATATCATTGAGAGACCTTTCGGGTGTCCAAAAATAAAAAAGAAAGAGTCTTGGGGCATAGAGATCTAATAGACACAAAACTAGATGTCTGGGTTAGAGCAAAGAGAAGAAGAAGAGGGTCTTCTTCTAGAGTTGCTGGGTTCATCCCTTCCCTTCCTCTATCTGTAAGTTTTCTGAGAGTATCTTATCTAAAACTCTTTCTCCTACTTCTCATCTTTGGAAGAGTCCAAATCAAGAAGAAGAAGGCATCTGATCGACCATCGAAGAAGGATCAACGCAGTACTAGCATACTGTGCTAAATTCCTGGACCAGGACTTCTGATCGTGATTCGTGGGCTCGTGTGGATGATATGATCTATTATATTTTATATACATTATAGAGGCCGGATGCATGTGTAGCTCACAACATCATCCTCAAGCTCGGATCAGTAAAGTTAGAATGTTTAACTTGCAAGGTAATAGATCTGATCTATTATATTTTACATACATTAGATGTAGTATAGAAACATGTTGATATGATCAACATGTAGTTCTTGCTCTTTATATTTTAATTTTTGATTTAATTTTATATAATAATCATTTAATAGGATCTTAGATCTAAGAATTCTCTAGTTTTACAAGATAAATTTTAATTTATTTTAGTCTTCCGCTGCCTGATCTTGAAAATGTTTCAAGATCTAACCCTGAAACCCTAGGTCTGGTTCCTTCAGAAATTAAATTCTAGATTATATGATATCTGAAGAGTGTCTTCTTGGTGTCATTCTGGTAGTGAGATCGAAAGCAACTGGACTTTGGTGCGATCGTGACGTAAGTTCGAAGCCGACAGTATTCTTGAGAAGATAAGGCTGCGGTAGTGCACTGGTTGGAAAGGACTTTGGTCCACTTCTGTGTGGATCACCATTGAAGGACTTCTACCTTGGAGTCTTGTGGAGAACACCAATATGTCACTTTTTTATATTAGTTAAAGTATAATTTTCTATCACTTTGCATGCTCGAATTTGCTTTGATCGTAATCGGCAAAGTGATTCTTAGGTTTTGGATTCGGCTCGATAGTTTTATTTGATAAGATTGTTGATTTGCTTATTTTAAAATTTTTAAAAATTACTTTCTACTACATGGTCGAAACCCAACACTTTGGCTAGATTGAGCCAAGGGATTGGCACCATCTATCTAGTATCCCACGTGCCAGAGATCCTCTCTTATGGTGTGTGGTGATTTACTGCACTAAAGATGGTTGGCACCGCTTGGGATGGGGTGCCTCTTCCTTGTTCTTACCCATCAAGATTCCATTATGAAAAATTATGGGCATGAACTTCAGATAACCAAGAGGTGTAGAAGAGTCCTTCTACCTCTTAATCACCATTTTGGTTATCAAAAAAAATTGGATAAATATGGAAAACTCCCTAGCCGACCCTTCATCCATGGTGCCACTTGGACTTAGAGTCCAAGTCATTATGGAGTTCTAAAAATATTACACGCCTCATGTTTCTCCATGCCATTTCAGAATTGGCACTTCCCTTCTTAGCCATTGGATGGCCACCAGATGAAATCCCATCCCTTGGATTTTGTTGGTGCCACAAATGAAGCCTCACGACACTTCAAAAAGCATCAAGAATTAATTCTGCACCGAAAAGTCCTTCCGTGAGAAGCGTCTCTTCAGATTAATTTCTGATGCTATCTGTTAGATGTATGTCCTAGAAGCCAATATGGTTGGCATATTCTAACAAATCTAGGATATAATTTTATACTTAATATATTGATTTGATCAATAAAATGGTAAGTTTAATTTTCATTCAAGTGTGACGTATCTTTGAATCGTCTATGAAATTAATATTTCGATATATATTCTCAAGGTGTTAAGAATTAGGGACATGTATATAATTTCTAAATGCTTTCAATCATAGTATCATCATGAGGATGGTGATCGATCTAGATAGACCGATGCATAGATCATTCCTTTCAGGATAGATTAGTCTGTGATCTACAGTGTAGAGACATTGAACGATAAGTGTGGGTAGTTGTTAGAGAATAACTAGTACTGAGCATGACCATACGAAAGATCACTTGAATTTTTACTCGATCATCAGTGATTGTCTCGATGTTGTAGTTGTGTGAATGATCTTTTGATTTATGATGGTATGACTGCTGGCAGTGAGGCTGCTGGAGTTTGATTAACACATAAACATAGTCTCAATAAGCCCTTATAGTAGATGTTGGCGACAGTTGATCCATTGTAGGAGTAGGATGCGTATCTAGATAGAATCTACCAATCTTGATAGAGAGTAGTCCTGTGAGATTTGAAAAGCTAAGTCCGAGAGTCTGTGGCTATAGCAATGTGATTGATAGAAAAGAGTTTCCATGAGTATCACAATTGAACTTGAGCTGATCGAATCTATCATACAACTGATGATAAGATTTGATGATTTATCCATGACCTGCCATCTTGTCAAAACTCATGATAGAGGGACTGAATCACATATGAACTACATCTTGAGATTCTTTTTCAGTTCTACTAAGTTGCCACTACATATTGTTAGGTATCACTAGTGGATTGTGAAAGCTCACTAGAGTTGCTCAGGATCGACAATCCTTGATGAGTTAGGGTGGAATTGTTCTGACTTATTGAAAAGAGTTTCAATGTTACTATGATAAAGATCATTATATATCTCACTACCAGATAGAATTGAACCTATGGGATTACACAACAAAGAGATTAGATCTGAAATAAGCAATTGAGCTTATGAAGTCTCAATTAGATTTAGAAAATCCTATTGGGTTTAAGATAACCTTTCTAGCATATGGTTGAATCCAATTTTTTCTTTACATTTAAATTTTTTATTTAATAAGATTAATTCAAATTTAATTATCTACTAATAATCTAAATAAATTAGATTCATTGGGCTCCAATTATTGGATACCTAGGATTTTGGATCATATGAATTAAGGGATCAAACCCTTAATCAATTTTTTTGATAGTTTTGATGGGGTGCCACTTGATTTAATCAAGTTGGGCATGCACACACAAGAGAGGGTGTGTGGACTTGATTAGGGCATCCCATGGTAGCCATGTGGCATGTGTATTTGTGGGTGCAAGGGCTCTAAAAGTTGATGCCTAAAGGATCTCCTAAAGAGAGTCAAATAACTAAAAGAACAAGGATTTCTAATGCAAGTAGGACTTATATTAAGTGATTGTTTGATTTTGAATAGGATTCAAACCTTATGCATATTTAAAGAGGCCTTCCCTAAGGCTCCTTAGCTCTGAATTTCAGCAGCCCATGCCTCCCTTAGAAGCTCCCCACGCCCCCTCTCTCTTCTCCCTCTCTTCTCCCTTTTTAAGTCCAACACCCAAGGGTGTTGGGCATCCCACTTCTCCAAGCCAAAAAGGAGTTTGGGTGTCCCTTTGCTTGCTAGTTTTCAATCCTTGATTGCTTTGTAATTAAGAAAAGAAAAGTAAAAGAAGAAGAGAAGAAGATCAAGGAAAGGATCAAAGAGTTGATCGCAATCCAGGCTTCGTTCAGATTCGCAGGTTGATTGCTCCTAGAGAAGAAGGATCAACACCAAAGAGGACTATTCCAGACTGATCCTGAGTGGATACCCATAGAGGCCGAATACTTGCATGGCTAAGGGAGAACCTACTCTCTTTTAGATCCAAATTTGAAGAAAAGATTTGTGAAACAGGTATGTGATTCAATCACATATTCAATTTTAGTATAAAATTCAGCATGTGTTCAATTTTAGTATATAAAGTAAATCTTATTATTCTATATTTTATGTATGCATGATATAGATTAAAAGATATTTTAATCTTTTATTCTATTATATTATTTAGAAAATAAATTTTTAAAACATACATGCATGCCCCTTGATGAAATTACAACCGTGGTATCAGAGCCACGAGTTTTATATGCATGAAATTGATATATATGTTTTGAAAAGAGTTTCAAAATTTGATTTTTTTTTAATACATGAGATGTATAGATGATTGTTTAAAATCTAAAATTTATTTTAAATTTAATTTTTAGAGCATATAGTTGATATATGAAAGCATGCATAGATCTGAATTTTGTTCTAGAATGATTTTTAGTTCATATTTATGTGATATGTAGATGCATTCATAAATTTAAAAATTAATTTGACCTAATTTATGATTCATATATGAGATATATGACTGTATGTTTAGGTCTAAAAATTATTATCAATATGATTCATGATTTGTATATGAGATATATGATATCATGTTATAATTTAAATTTTTATTTAGATCTGAATTTTACATACATATATGAGATATATGCTTGTATGTTAAATCTGAAAATTAGTTTCATGATTTAAAACTTACCTTTTATGCAAAGAATTTAGATTTAAACTTTAGTTTTAGAATATGAAATTTGTGTTTGTGCATAAAGATTTTGGTTATGAAAAATCAAAAATTAGGTCACATAATTAGATTGCATCTCGAATTTTTGATTTGAATATAATAGATTTAATTCAATTAAGTAATTGATCAAATCGAGTCAAGTATTAATTAAAATTAGATTAATTAAGTTATATGATTATGCTATTATTGTTGATCAAATCAATTAAATCCTATATGTAGAATCGATTAACCTAATGACCTAATTCGACTCGATGGCTTGAGTCTGATTCACTTAAGCTAACCTATTTGGACCAATTGACCTATTGATATCTTAGGTAAGTAATTAAAAAGTGATTATTTAATTAGTTTCATTCACTGATCTAGTCAATTTATTGGTATCTAAGAAAAGCAATGAGGGAACCCCACCGATCTCCACTTATCTGACCAATTTGGAAGGTTGAGTCTTGAATAAGGTTGCTTGGCAGTATGGTTTAGCCGATGTTAATTAGATCGATCATATGATAATTGATTAGATGAGACTTAAACCTAAATCTCTTCATAAATATTAAGTCCATAGGTCTTCCACCATTGTAGATGTGTGGACGTGCTATTGGTATTGTTTGTTTTTAGTGGGTCATAGTGGTTCAGTTGCATCGAGAACATGCAACTACTCTATTAGCAAAAAGTTGCTCTAGGGTAAGGATGGGATTAGACCTAATAACTGTTAGGTGAGAAACCCAATAACAGCCTTGCATCTACTTGTGAACGGTGGATCGAGCTTAACTAAGGAGTATGATCAATAACTGTTAGGTGAGCCAACATGACTTAAAGATCAAGTCGCTGCAACATGCATAGAGAAGTATCTGGGTAAAGAGTTATCCACGCATTGATGTGCAAGTTACCAATTACTGTTAGGTGAGGTACATGACATCGGTAAAACCGCAGCATCCATTAGGAATCCAGTTGTCATGTTTGGATTTTTGTTTTCCATCCGAAGAGTGGAGGAATCCAAAAAATTAGTGAGAGTTATTGTTTATATTTTAAAGTCCCTAAAAGCAAATATAAATAAAGTATAAAAATCTAACTTGAATCTCTACTCTAGTTGTTAAACAATGTCAACCTCAAACCCTCTAGCCCACATCCTTGAATCCAATTATTTGATCAGAACAAACTATAAAGATTGGTTAAGAAACCTCAGGATTATCATGACTTTTAAAAAATTAGGTCATGTACTCATCAGAAATCTCTAGTGTTACCAAACTGTCATATAGTAGAGCAAAGAACTGCTTATGAAAAATAGATGGATGAAGATAGTCGGATCAAGTACTATGTGCTGGCATCCATGTCAAATGAGTTGCAAAGCCAACATGAGTATATGCCCATTGTCAGGGCTATGACAACTTACCTACAAGAGTTGTATGGTGAGTAGAGCCATACAGCACATTTCAAAGTGTTCAAGAGACTCTTCAATCTAAAGATGCACAAAGGACAGTCAGTCCATGAGCATTGTATGACAGTGATCAAGAACATCGAGGAGCTTGAGAAGCTCGGGCTTGATATGTATTGGTTTCTGACCACATAGTGAAAAATAATTTAATTTTTTTTAAAAATCAAACAAGTCAATAGCTTTAACAATTAAAACTATTGAGCCGAACCCAATATCCTAGAATCACCTTGTCGATATCGATAAAACAAAACAAGCATGCAAAAAAAAATAAAATTTTTACTTTCACCAAAAAGGATGAAATGGCACATTGGTGTCCTCCGTGAGATTTTAAAGTAGGAGCCCTCCAACGGTGATCCACATGGAAGTTAGCCAAGGTCCTTCCTAACCAGTGCACTGCCGCAGTCTTTTCTTCTCAAGAATACTGCCGACTTCAAACCAAAGAATGAACGTGCCTAACCCCAGTTGCTTTAAATTTTACCATCAAAATGACACCAAGAAGATACTATTCAGATATCTCACAGTCTAGGATTTGATTTTTAGCTCCAATACATGAAAAAATCAAACCCTAGGGCACACTAGCAACACTTGCTAAAAATTTCACCACCCTTCCTGCAACTTTTGCCACTCAAGTTTCCCTTGCCTTTTTCTTAGATTTTTTTCAACATTTTTCTTATAATTTTCCCACCCTTTATCTCTAGTTTCAACCCAAAATCCCAATAGCAAAGCCATATGGAACATCCCCTTTAAATAAGGGACCAAGGGACATGTCATGGGACCAAGGGGCGCCAACCATTGGCGCTCCATTTTCTCATGTGGTGAATAAATTCACCTTGTGAAATTATGGTACAAGAGAGCTTTTACATAGAAGGACTCTCCCTCTTTTATATGTCATAAAAATCTCATTTAATTTTAATGACAAATCAAAGGAGATCAGGTTGAGAAATAAAGGCAACATGTTAAGATAAGAGTCTTCATGAAGAAGGACTCTTCATCTTCACACATTAAAATGAGTGGGGAGGCATTATTATTTTGGTGTGGCATATGGTGGGTGCATAGGAATCCTTCTCCACTTAAAATTATTTCAAGTTAGGTAGGAAACTAATTAAGATAGACCCAATCCCATTAGGTCAAAGACAACTAGTCTATGTTAGCTCAAATACTTTGATCTAAACCAATTTAGGAACATGGATTAATACAATGTGCTAGCATATCTAATTAACCCATAGAATTTATATTAAACTCTAATTAAATTATATTAAGATTGAATATCAAAGTGTGTGATCCAGTGGGTTCCAAATCTAGCCAGCAGTGGATCAAGACTTTCGACGTAATCCTAATCCGATTAGATTAGGTCACCCAAAGAGTCCCAATCAATTAGGACTCTTCCTAATTGATTTCAAGATTAATTTTTTTTAATTCTGAAAAGTTTATAAGTTAAGATTAATATCTAGCAACGTGTCATGACTATCCAAAAGATTTAAAATTTTGATAAAAAAATATCAAAATATCCTTCAGTGGTAAGTTATCGTGTAATTCAATCCTTCAGTCAAACAACATCCCAGATGAGCTATGGATATAGAAATATGTCAAATCTAATCACTTATTTTTATGTATCTCAATCTGAAGGTGATGATTTAGTTGATAATATATTAAAAATTTATTTCTAATTATCATCCTGCTTTGGCCAAAGACTTCCGAAATCACCGACCTATGAGATCATATAGGATGTTCGCTCTCCTTATTAGGAGTTACTGATCTCTTATTGATTACTCACAACCTCTATACACACTTCACCACATCCAGAATATCCCATACAAGGATCAAAGAATCAAGTTAGGAAGTGAACCAAAATATGGATCAATGTACACAAGGTACCATGATGATCTCAGATCAAAGGATCACTTACACAACTTCCACTACAGAATTATCAGTTGACATGTAAATAAGACTCCATCTGATATTCTCTCCTAGGTCCATTCAGTGAACTCATTCTCTAATGAGCACCCATATTCTTGTATTAGTGTCACCATGTAAGTGGTTGTGAGATCAACCACCCTCATTTTTGAGCATATATAAGACATGCCAGTCTTATTGGTATCATTGATCTCTGATTCAATGAACCAATGATTAAAAATATTTTAGATCATGGTTATCAAAGATTTAGGTCTCACTGGCGTGATCTCATCATAGCCCTAAAACTATTATCCGGACCTATAGAGTTTATTATAATCTTAAAAATAATAAGATGCAGCATATAATAAATCAAAAATATCTATTTTATTAATAATATAAATATTAATTACATGAGTCTGAAAGATAAATTATAGTAAATATTCCATCGTAACCCATATACAATTGGCTTATAGGGTATTATTCTTTCAATATGCAAAAGAAATTATGGATGGATTTGATCTTTTAATCCCTTACGAGTTCATATAGTCAATTTATTATAAATTTTTATATGAACAAACTTGATTGCACTATATCCGAACTGATCCATATGTTGGTCACTATTGAGGAAACCTTGAAGAGTTCAAGGGATACTGTTCTCGCTGTGGAGCGGACATCTTCGATCAAGAGAAAGTCTGGTTAGAAGAAGAAGAACAAACTCACTAAGAAGCAGAAGAAAGAGAACAAGCCAAAGAAAAATGTTTCAAAGAAGGCTGAAGCAAAGGAGAAGTATTTTCACTATGATGCTGATGGCCACTACAAGAGGAACTGTCCACTTTATCTAGAGAGCTTAAAGACTAAAAAGAGTGATAAACCTTCAGAAGGTATGCTCATAATTGAATCTAACCTTACGATTTCTTTTACTTATAGTTGGGTATTGGACTCTGATTTGAGTGCTCATATATATACCTCCATGTAGGATCTAATAGAAAATAAGAGGTTGAGGGAAGATGATATGATCTTTCGGATCGGTAATAAAGTAAAAGTTACTGCATAACTCATTGATACTTATCCTCTTCGATTACCATCAAAATTTAAATTAGATTTGAAAAATTATTATTTTATTCCTGTAACTAGTCAGAATTTGATTTTTGTGTCTGTACTAGCACAGAATGGTTTTATATTTAATTTTAATAGTGACTTTTGTTTCATTTATTTTTGAAATAAACTAGTTGCAAATAATCTTTTAATTGATAGTTTATATCACTTGCATGTTGATGCGAATATAAATTTGAATGAGCAAATAGTGAGTGCCATAGGTCAAAAGAGACCTAGAGATGAAATTAACGAAAAGTACTTGTGGCATCATAGACTAGGCTATATTGGAGAGGATAGGATAAACAAGCTGCAAAAGAATAGGATCCTTGGCTCTCATGATCCAGAGTTGTACCTAACTTGTGAATCTTGTCTTTGAGAAAAAATGGCCAAATTATCCTTTGTAAGACATGGAAAAAAAGCCATCGAATTACTTGTTTTGGTACACACTGATGCATGTGGGCTATTTAATGTGCAGGCCAAAGGTGGTTATAGCTATTTCATTATCTTTACCAATGGTTTGTCTCGATACGGATATGTGTATCTGATAAACACAAGTATGAAGTTTTTGAAAAGTTCAAAAAATTCAGAAATGAAGTAGAAAAATAAATAGGCAAACCCATTAAGATTCTTCGATCTGATCAAATAGATGAATACCTTAGTCAAAAATTTTTGGGATATCTTAAGGATAATAGCATAGTCTCTCAATGGACTCCTCTTGAAATACCTCAACTCAACAGGATATTCGATAGGAGGAATAGGATCCTATTAGATATGGTCAGGTCCACGATGAGCTTCATTAATTTATCCTTATATCTTTGGGGACATATCTTATTAACTACAATTCACCTATTGAATAGGGTTTCATCAAAATCTATTCCTACCACACCGTATGAGATATGGTATGGTAAGAATCCAAATCTAGATTATCTTAAGACTTGGAGATGTTTGACCTATGTCAAGAGAGAGATGGTTGATAAATTAGAGAATAGATCTATAATAGCTCATTTTATAGGGTATCCAAAATAGAATACTACTTTTACTTTCCACAAGATCATAATGTGATTGTGAGTCAAAATGCCATATTCTTAAAAAAATAATTTATCTAGGTGGTGATAGTGGGAGGTTAGTTAGATTGAAGAGAAGGTCTCTGAAGAGCAAAGAGCTATGGATCCTCAAGAACCCATTATTCATGAGCCAATCATTGATGTTCCTCTACCACCTCATAGATCTAGCAGAGTTTTCTGACCTCCTGAAAGGTATATGGGTATGCTTATGGAGGAAGTAAAAAAAATATTCCTCATGGGAGATAAGGGTTATGGTGATGATCTTAATACCTTTGACGAGGCAATTTCTGATATTAATTTTGAAAAATAGTTAGATGCAATAAAGTCAAAAATTGACTCGATGCATTCAAACCAAGTATGGATCTTAGTGGATTCATCCAAGGATATAGTACCCATTGGGTATAAATAGATTTATAAAAAAAAAATAGGTGTTGATGATAAGGTAGAGACCTATAAAGCTAGGCTCATGGTAAAAGGTTATAGTCAGTACGAGGGCACTGACTATCAGAAAACTTTCTCATCCATAGCCATGCTGAAATTCATTCGCACTTTGCTTGCTGTTGCAGCTTATTATGATTATGAAATCTGACAGATGGATGTGAAAACTGCTTTCCTGAATGGATATCTTGAGGAAGATATCTATATAGAGCAGCCTTTGGATTTCACATCTGGTGATGGTGATTACAGAGTTTGCAAGCTGCAAAGGTCCATATATGGATTAAAGCAAGCTTCTCGAAGTAGGAATCTTCATTTTGATGATGCAATCAAATCATTTGATTTCATCAAGAATGAAGAGGAACCTTGTGTATACAAAAAGATCAGTGAGAGTGTAATAACATTCCTCATATTGTACGTGGATGATATTCTCCTCATTGAAAATAATATTTCCATGCTGACTACAGTCAAAAGATGGTTGTCCAAAAAATTTTCTATGAAAAATCTAAGGAAAGCATCCTATATTTTTGGAATAAAAGTCTATAGGGATAGATCTAAAAGGATGCTAAGCCTATCACAAAAGTTGTACATAGAGAAAATGCTAAAAAAGTTTAGTATGAAAAATTCTAAAAGAGGATATTTACCTCTTATGCATGGTATTCATCTTTCCAAGACGATGTGTCCGACCACATCTGAAGAAGTTCAGCACATGAGTAGGATTTCTTATGCCTTAGGCATAAGGAGCCTCATGTATGCCATATTGTATACTTGACCTGATATTGCCCTTGCTGTGAGTGTCACGAATAGGTATCAGTCGAATCCAGGTGAAGAGCACTGGATAGCTGTGAAGAACATCCTTAAGTACTTGAGAAGAACTAAAGATTTATTCTTGATCTTTGGAAGAGATTCTGAGCTGTGAGTCGAGGGGTATACTGATTCAGACTTCATATCTAATCCTAATGATAGAAAGTCTATATCAGGATATGTGTTCACATGTAATGGTAGTGTAGTCAATTGAAAGAGTTCCAAGCAATCTATCATAGCAGATTCCACCATAGAGGCTGAATATGTCACTGCTTCAGATGCTGCAAAAGAAAGCTTCTGGTTTTAGAAGTTTATCGCAAAGTTTAGGTAATGACATCGAATGCCATACCACTTTATTGTGATAATAATGGAGCCATAGCACTTTCTAAGGAGCCGAGATCTCATCAAAAATTAAAGCATATCGAATGATGGTACCATATCATATGCGACTATCTCAAAAAAAATTATCAAGGTACGAAGACTAGACTCCACGGACAATGTGGTAGACCTGCTGACAAAGCAATGGAGCCAGCCAAAGATGGAAGTCTACCTTAAGAAGATGAGATATAGATTAGTGTCCAATTGGCTTTAGTCTAAGTGGGAGATTGTTAGATGTATGTCCTAGAAGCCAATATAGCTGACATATTGTAATAAATTTAGGACATAATTTTATACTTAATACATTGATTTGATCAATAAAAGGATAAATTTAATTTTTATTCAAGAGTAATATGTCCTTGAATCATCCATAAAATTAATATTTCAATATATATTCTCAAGGTATTGAGAATTAAAGACATGTATATTATTCTTAAATACTTCCGATCATAGTATCATCATGAGGATGATGATCGATTCAGATAGACCAGCACATAGATTACTTCTTTCGGAGTAGATGAGTCTCTGGTCTACAATGTAGACACACTAAGCAATGAGTGCGGATAGTTATTAAAGAACAACTAGTACTGAGCGTGACCATACGAGAGATCACTTGAATTTCTACTCGATCATCAGTGATTGCCTCGATGCTATAGTTGTGTGAATGATCTTTTGATCTGAGATGGTACAACTGCTCGCAGTGAGACTACTGGAGTTTGACTGACATATAAACATGGTCTCAATGAGCCCTTGTAGTGGATGTTGGTGACAGTTGATCCACTGTAAGAGTATGGTGCACATCTAGATAGAATCTATCGATCTTGATAGAGAGAAGTAGTCTTATGAGATTTGAGAGGTTAAGTTCGAGAGTCTGTGACCACAACAGTGTGATTAATAGAAAGAGTTTTCTTGAGAATCGCAATTGGACTTGAGCTGATCGAATCTATCATATGACTGATGATGAGATTTGATGATTTATCCATGATCTGCCATCTAGTCGGGACTCACGATAGAGGGACTGATTCATATGTGAACTACATCTTGAGATTCTTTTTCAGTTCTACTAGGTTACCACTACATATTACTAGGTGTCACTGGTGGATTGTGAGAGCTCACTAGGGTTGCTCAGGATTGACAATCCTTGATGAGTTAAAGTAGAATTATTTCGATCCATTGAAAAGAATTTCAATGATACTATGATAGAGATCATTATATATCTCACTACTAGATAGAATTGAACCTATGGGATCACACAACAAAGGGATTGATCTAGAATAAGCAATTGGACTTATGAAGTCTCAATTGGGATTAGAAAAATCTTATTGAGTTCAAGGTAATCTTGCTAGCACATGGTTGAACCCAATTTTCTCTTTGCATTTGAATTTCTTATTTGATAAGATTAATTCAAGTTTAATTACTTCTAATAACCTAAATAAATAAGATTTATTGAGCTCCAATTGTTGGGTGCTTAGGGTTTTGGATCATATAAATTAACAGATCAAACCCTTAATCAATTTTCTTAATTACCACAGAGTACGACGGAAGACGGAGAGATCATCAACCATCTTTTCGATGAGGCTGAACTGATCAACTTTAGATTCTTGTTACAGTTTTATTTATTTTATTATTTTTTTTAAAGTTTTTATACTTGAATTTCAATTTCAATTAATGCAAAATTTATTTTCTTGCACTTTAAATTTTTATCTTTTATTTTTCGTAAGTAGATGCTAGAATCTAATTATTAGATCTTAGTACCGATTTATTTTATGCTTTTTAAATTCTTATTATTTATTTTTATTGTAAGTAGATGCTAGGATCTAGTTAGTAGATCTTAGTATCTGATTTATTTTTTATACTTTTAATTTTAATTTTTTGACTTAAATTATTTTCTTCAAAATTTTATTTTCTTTATACAAAATTAAAGATTTTAAATCAAAATCTTGTCTTCTCTGTGGATTCAACCTGACTCACTACTTTCTATGTATTTTTAATTTTTATTGAAGTCAGAATTTGATTGATAATCATGGTGTCCTAACGACAACATCTTGATCGTATCGATTTTTTGCACCGTTGTCGGGGAAGGCATCAATTTTAATGTTTGATTTTTTTAATTTTTTTGTAAATATAGCTTACTAACTTTTTTATTTTTTTTATCTTTGTGCAAAAAAAAATTAAAAAAGAGATAGAAAGCTTCCAATTTTGCTTGGTGAGATCAACCTAACCCTAACCTTAACTATTTTTTTAGTATTAATTATTATTATTTTTTAAATTAATCTAAAATTCATCCACATAAACCTAATAAAAATCGCATGACAAGAGTAGAAACTTTATTTTTAGAAGCATTCATCATCTTAGATTTACTTTTGGTGATCGCTGGAGACAAGGTAAGCTTTCAAGTTTAATTAATTTCATACATCTAATTTAGTTGCACAGAACCCTTTGGTTGAAATTGGTTGTACATATTCATCTCAAATCAAAGGACAGCATCCATAACAAGATAAAGTAGAGATCTTATCACCCTTTCTTAGTCCAAAAATAACCAACCAGCATCCTGCATTAATCCAAACCTAACTAAAATCAAGTAGACATGGGCCCCTAGGATCAATTGAGTTCAGTTTGAGTATTGTGGTCAAGTAAAGTACAAAGTAAGTTTAGACTCACCCCTGAAACTAATGTCTAAGGTTAGAGGTTACAAAGGCTCTACCTAAGTAGACTCGTGGTTATTTAATTGGTTCCGTTAGCTTACCTGGCTAATTCAATTGGTGTCTAAGACAAACAACGGGAGGACCCCCACGACCTCACCTTTTATCTGGCTAGTTGAAGGAAGTGAGAACAAATCCAATTTGTATCTAGACTAAGCCACTCTACATCGAACTGTTAGGTCTAAAAAATCCATAGGTGTCTAGGTTTAACTGTTTGCTAACTTGATTACAATTAACACTTAACCACAACTAATTCTTCTCATCTTACGTCTTTAGGTCTAAGACTTTTCTTAAGGATCTCACCTTTAGAACTTTTTTCTTTCTTTCTTTTTTCTTTCTTTTCTCCTCCTTCTTAAAAAAAAAAAAAAAATCTTAACAACACACATATTAGGATTTGCACTAATACATGCACGGTATAATTTTTTCTAACCTAGTTGAACCTAATCCTAAAATTGAACGACTGATCCATGTTAAATATGATAATCAAATGGTTAGAAATTCTAAGAACCACCTAGGCAGATAAAGGAATATTTTATTCCTTCCACCTATAATCCATCAATGTTTCCATCATTCTATGGGATCAAATATTCTGACTCTAGTCCTGAGGTCGATTTGAACGTGTTAATCCAAAAATTAGATAAAGTAACCTTCTTATAGATAAATGCTTAGCCTTAGATCTACAATCTCATGTGTAATACACACAACCTTCTAATTATTAGGAGATTTATTTTATTTGTGCTAGCTCAGCCCATCATGTGAGTGAATGTCCCATGACTACACAGTTTCCACCTTTCATCCAGAAACAAGTTCAAGCTACTCAAGGTTACTCTAGTCCTATTAATGATTCATTCTTAAATACATATAACCAAGATTGGAAGAACCACCTTAATTTTTCTTGGAGACCCCAACAGACTCAAGCTAAGACTCAAATTTTTTCTGTGCAGAACTTTCAGAATGGACCCTAATACCAAAATTATTCCTATAATAGTGGTTAGCCTATCCAGCCATCCTATTACAATCAACCGTTATATCCACCTCCTCAACAGACCAATTTAGCCGATGATAGATTTAGCCAACTTCAATAAATGATCATGACCCAACAGCAATCACTCACTAGGGTAGAAATACAAATAGATCAATTAATTGAATCTACCATGAGGAGAGAACTAGGTCAATTGCCAAACAAACCAATACCAAATTTTGAAAATGACCCACCCATCCACCAATCACCTGGACCTAGTCATCAATCCAATGTCCCACCTAAGAATCCCCAATTTGAAAGTGACAATGCAATTTCTAAGCTTAAAAGTGATAGGATTCTTAAGGACCCATATCAAGACCAGGTGAGTGAGGCTGGTACTGATGCTAGCCAAAATATGAATTTGAAAGAAAAGGTTAGTACTGAAGCAAACCCAATAGAAGAACTTGAGCTTAGTACTGATGCTGATCTAAGTGAAGAAAAGAAGAGAGTGGATGAGTTACCCAAGATATATCCATCAAGAGTCTCATTTTCTTCAACCTTAGAAGCCAGTTCTTCCACTTTAGAATTACCATCTCCTTCAAAATTAAAATTATCTTTGATCATACTTGAGAACACATGTTTAAAATCAATTGACACCTTTTCAGCACCCATTACTTCAAACTCAACTCCTAACCTAAAAACTCAATTCATGAGCATTATAGAAGAACAAATAAGAGAAATTCTCAACAAAAAAGGATCTAGGAATTATCTTACTATAATTAAAAATAGAGATGTGAAATACTTTTTGAAGATTGATAATAAAATATTAAAATTTATTATATGCCATCTTTCTGAGATTGGCAATCTAAAATCATTAAAATTTATCAATCCAATATTTAACATGGGATAGGTGAGAGAATTAGTATGGTCTGGTGGAAGATGGTAAACTTGGCACTTCTTAGGAGGCAATCCAATTTTCAATTTTTAATTTTATACTTTTTACTATCTTTTATATTTTATTTAGATCAATCAAGTCTTACTTAGTATCTTTTGTAGGGATCTGAAGATAATCTTGGCTAAGTTAAGAGGAGAATCAATTTTGAAAAGACTTCTGGATCAGGTGGTATCTCTTCCTTTTCTTTCTCTTTATATACACCCTTCATTTTTTCTACTCCATTGAGGACAATGTCGATTAAGTTAGGGGGAGGATAATAAAAATTTTTAAATTTTTAAAGTCTTCAAGTAAGTTAGTATTTAGTATTTAAGTACCTGATTATACTTAAGAATCAAGTTAAACCAAGTATTTTTTAAAAAAAAATTGATGTACAGATCAGAAAGTTTGTGAGATATTGAGGGATCAAGTATTAAGAAAACTTAATAAAGAGTTAAGTTTAGAACTTAAACAGTTTTCTTTGAGCATTTCTAAATTTTTCTACCAGTATCAAAGAAAAGTTAACTTTTTATGGGCTTGTGTAGAGTAACTATATATTTTTTTATATATTAAAATAAGAAAAAGAAGAAGAAGAGTTTTCAAGTACTTCATGCTGAGTAATCGAGCTTCTTTGCCTAAGCAAGTATTGAGTTTCGCATCAAAAAGTATGAAGGACAAACAAACTTTGTTGTAAAGCTAATTTTAACTTATAGCTTGTTTGATTCGAGCAAGTAGGTCCAAGGGATATTCTATATCTAGTACCCTAAAGCTGTCTGGTTTGGGAGTCATGAATTGAAAAGTTGCTACATGGGTCAAACAGAAAGCTTAAGGGGTTAAGACACTCAATAATAGTACAATGTTAAAAGAAAAAGAGAGAAAAAAAAATAATCAATAAATGAAGGATGGAAGTAACAATATACTTGTCCATATGAAGGTTAATAATTTGGAGATAAAGGTAGCGATAATTTGAAAAAGTTCAGAAAAAGTTTAGTGTTCTTAGTTTAACTCTCATATTGACTAGTATTAATACCCCAATGACATACCTCATTTACACTCTACTAAACATCAGTGGCCCTTTTGAAAATTATTTGATGAAATTTAAGATTTTAAGTTAAACGGTACTTGATTCTAAATTCTTTCTTTACTCAAGGATGAGCAAAGTTCAAGTTAGAGGGTATGATAAATGGTATATTTTTGTATTTATTGAAGATATTTTTGATAATTTATGGTTCTAACATCTTCTTAAAAATCTAATTTTATGAATTTATTAAATTTTCTTATAAAACTAAATAATTTTAAAAAAATATAAAATTAGAGCATATTTATAAAAAATAGATGTTAATTTAATTGAATAATTTAAGGACCAAAATGATGAAAAATTTTTGAAAAATTTAATGCATATTTTTTCTATTTTTCAGGCAAAAAATTGAAGCAAAAATTGAGTCAAAATATCCTTAAAAATAAAAAATATTATCTCTGGTGCACGGTGGACCAGTCACTCGATCCACAGAGCTAGAGCACGATCCACAGAAAACTTCACACGGTCCACAGGTATGGCTCACAGCAAGAGAGGGGTTTTTGCATGATCTAACGACTGAAATGCATCCATCATCAAATTCGATGGCCAAAACTTCATCAAAACCTAGATCGAATGGCTGAGAATGAATCTGACTGAGAGAAGGATTAAAACTGTATATTTTGATCAGATCTGGGCGGTTCGAAGCTAATCCGACGGCCAAGAATATTCCTAAGGAGATTAATATGATTTCTAAGAGTTTTAGGACCCCTTTTCCTACCAAACAATTATGAAAAATTCATCTATAAATAAAGGGTCTGGGAATAAACTTTGAGAGTAGAAAAATTGAGTAGAAAGTGTAGAAAAAAATAAAAAAAATAGATAGATTTAGGAATCCAAGATAAAGAAGAAGAGAAGCCAGTTCACTCTATAGAATACGATGGAAGACGGAGAGGTCATCAACCATCTTTTCGACGAAACTGAGCTGATCAACTTCAGATCTTTATTATAGTTTTATTTATTTTATTATTTTTTTTAAATTTTTATACTTGAATTTCAATTTCAATCAATGCAAAATTTATTTTTTTGCACTTTAAATTTTTATCTTTTATTTTTCATAAGTAGATGCTAGGATCTAGTTAGTAGATCTTAGTACCGATTTATTTTATATTTTTTAAATTTTTGTTAGTTATTTTTATTGTAAGTAGATGCTAGGATCTAGTTAGTAGATCTTAGTATTCGATTTATTTTTTACACTTTTAATTTTTATGTTCTGACTTAAATTACTTTCTCCAAAATTTTATTTTTTTTTTATAAAATCAAAGATTTTAAATCAAAATCTTACCTTCTCTGTGGATTCGATCTGACTCACTGCTTTTTATATATTTTTAATTTTTATTGAAGTCAGAATTGATTGATAATTATAGTGTCCTAATGACAACATCTTGATCGTATCAGTTTTAAATAAGATTCAAACCTTATGCCTATTTAAAGGAGCCTTCCCTAAGACTCCTTAGCTCTAAATTCTAGCAGCCCATGTCTCCCTTAGAAGCTCCCCACGCCCCCTCTCTCTTCTCTCTTTTGAAGTCCATTGCCCAAGGGTGTTGGGCATCCCACTTCTCCACACCCAAGAGGAGTTTGGACATCCCTTTGCTTGCTAGTTTTTAGTCCTTGATTATTTCATAATCAAGAGAAGAAAAGCAAGAGAAAAAAAAAAAGAAAAAGATCAAGAAAAAGATCAAAGAGTTGATCGTAATTCAGGCTTCGTTCAGATCTGCAGGTTGATTGTTTTTTAGAGAAGAAGGATCAACACCAAAGAAGACTATTCTAGATTGATCCTGAGTAGATACCTATAGAGATCGGATACTTGCATAGCTAAGGAAGAACCTACTCTCTTTCAGATCCAGATTTGAAGAAAGAATTTATGAAATAGGTATGTGATTCGATCACATATTCAATTTCAGCATAAAATTCAGTATGTGTTCAATTTCAGCATATGAAGTAGATCCTAGTATTCTATATTTTATGCATGCATGATGTAGATAAAAAGATATTTTAATCTTTTTATTCCATTACGTTGTTTAAAAAAAAAATTTTGAAACATACATGCATAACCCTTGACGAAATTACAACACACGTGTCATGAGATATCAAATGGGCATTAGAACTTGAGGAGAGGTGTGAGAAATTCTTAGGAAGGCATGAGTGAATCCAAAATGTGTCTACTCTTCAAATATAAATAGGGTGGTGCATTGGGTTTTCTTATTCACTCATCCGATTTTTTTTTTCTTACACACTCTCTCCATTATCCCAATAACTCTCTTTTTTCCCTTGTTAAGACATGTCTAAAATAGAAAGGACAAGGGCTTAGGGAGAAAATTAGGCAAGATAAGAAGAAAAGAAAGGAAGAGAGAGAGAAAGCTAGAAGGAGAGGAAGGAAGGCCAAGAGTTGTGTGCCCTAAGGAATTCTTTGAGAAAGAATTCAGTGGAGAAACTAAATTAAGAGTGAGAGTCTTGAATCAACTCTTCTATAGATCAACATTAGAGGATAAATATTTGGACCTAGTGAAAACTCTTGCCAAAATTTTAGATATAACGTGACAGGTATTATTCTATACCTACTATAGTGTTATGCATATATATACATGTGATTGTTTATCATCAAGGGGTTCTTGAGATTAGGGTTTGATTGTTTGGAGTTTCATTATGTAAAATTTGAAATCCATATTGCTTCGCTATGCTCATCAAATTCTATAAGATTGACATCTAGCAATGTATCATGTCTATCCGAAAGATATAAAATTTGATAGAAATATCAAAATATCTTTCAGTGGTAAGTTATCATACAATTTAATCTTGATCATACTACCCCGAATATGACTATAGATATGAAATCATGTCAAATTAATTTTATATTCATATCTCTCTCAATCTTATAATGATGATTCGATTAAAAAATATTAAAATCTTTTCTAATTTTTATTTTATTTTGATCAAAGTCATCTTGAATCATTATATGATTAGAGCAAGTAGGATGCGATCTACTCTTACTAGGAGTGATCGATTCATATTGATCTACTCACAATCTCCATACACAATCCACCATATCCAGAACACCCCGTACATGACTTAGTTATGAATAAGTATGAACCAAAATATGATTCATGTGCACAAGATTTCATGGTGGTCTCAGGTCTAAGATCAGTTGTACTACTTTCACTTAGAGAATCATATTTTGACGTGCAAAAAAGGTTCATAAGATGTTCTCTTTGACGAGTCAATTCAGTGAACTTCTTCTCTAATGAGCACCTATATCCTTATATTAGTGTCTCATATAGTGATTATGAGATCAATCACCCTCTCCTTTGAGCATATATAGGATGTACCAATCTTACCAAAAATATGGTCCCAACTCAATATTCCAACAATTAAAAATATTTTAGATTGAAATTT
This sequence comes from Elaeis guineensis, assembly GCF_000442705.2. Lineage (NCBI taxonomy): Eukaryota > Viridiplantae > Streptophyta > Magnoliopsida > Arecales > Arecaceae > Elaeis > Elaeis guineensis. The sequence continues at coordinate 60,289,103 of NC_025994.2, forward strand.
TAGGATTTTGGATCTCACTGGTATGATCTTATCATAACCCTAAAATCACTGTCCTAATCTATAGAGTTCATCATAATCTTAATAACAAATATAAGATGCAGCATATAATGAAACATAAAGCCTTTATTTATTGATAAAATATCATGTACATGAGTAGGAAGATCAAAAAAAATCACTCACAATATAAATTACGATTGACTTGTAGGGTATAATTCTTTCAATCTCTCACTTATACTAAAGCCAATCCCCTATATTCTAACCCCATACAATCAATGGTGGCGATCGAACTACTGCTATAGTAAAGCTTTAGTAAA
>NC_025994.2:60289516-60325980 GCF_000442705.2 Elaeis guineensis
GATTTTTGCACCGTGTCGGAAGGCATCAATTTTAATGTTTGATTTTTTAATTTTTTTTTAAATATAGCTTACTAACTTTTTTATTTTTTTATCTTTGTGCAAAAAAAAAATCAAAAAAGAGATAGAAAGCTTTCAATTTTGCTTGGTGAGATCAACCTAACCCTAACCTTAACTATTTTTTTAGTATTAATTATTATTATTTTTTAAATTAATCTAAAATTCATCCACATAAACCTAATAAAAATCGCATGACAAGAGTAGAAACTTTTTTTAGAAGCATTCATCATCTTAGATTTACTTTTGTGATCGCTGGAGACAAGGTAAGCTTTCAAGTTTAATTAATTTCATACATCTAATTTAGTTGCACAGAACCCTTGTTTGAAATTAGTTGTGCATATTCATCTCAAATCAAAGACAAGCACCCATAACAAGATAAGTGGAGATCTTATCACCCTTTTTTAGCCCAAAAACAACCAACCAGCATCCGCATTAATCAAACCTAACTAAAATCAAGTAGACATGGGCCCCTAGGATCAATTGAGTTCAGTTTGAGTATTGTGGTCAAGTCAAGTACAAAGTAAGTTTGAACTCACCCCTGAAACTATGTCTAAGGTTAGAGGTTACAAAGGCTCTGCCTAAGTAGACTCGTGGTTATTTAATTGATTCCGTTAGCTTACCTGCCAATTCAATTGTGTCTAAGGCAAACAACAGGAGGACCCCCATGACCTCACCTTTATCTGGCTAGTTGAAGGAAGTGAGAACAAATTCAATTTGTATCTAGACTAAGCCACTCTACATCGAACTGTTAGGTCTAAAGAAATCCGTAGGTGTCCAGGTTTAACTGTTTGCTAACTTGATTACAATTAATACTTAACCACAACTAATTCTTCTCATCTTATGTCTTTAAGTCTAAGACTTTTCTTAAGGATCTCACCTTTAGAACTTTTTTCTTTCTTTCTTTTTTCTTTCTTTTCTCCTCCTTCTTAAAAAAAAAAAAAAAAAATCTTAACAACACACATATTAGGGATTTGCACTAATACATGCATGGTATAATTTTTTCTAACCTAGTTGAACCTAATCCTGAAATTGAACGACTGATCCATGCTAAATATGATAATCAAATGGTTAGAAATTCTAAGAACCACCTATAGATAAAGAAATATTTTATTCCTTCCACCTATAATCCATCAATGTTTCCATCATTCTATGGATCAAATATTCTGACTCTAGTCCTGAGGTCGATTTGAACGCTGAATCCAAAAATTAGATAAAGTAACCTTCTTATAGATAAATGCTAGCCTTAGATCTACCAATCTCATGTGTAATACACACAACTTCTAATATTAGGAGATTTATTTATTTCTGTAGCTCAGCCCATCATGTGAGTGAATGTCCATGACTACACAGTTTCCACCTTTCATCCAGAACAAGTTCAAGCTACTCAAGGTTACTCTAGTCCTATTAATGATCATTCTTAAATACATATAACAAGATTGGAAGAACCACCTTAATTTTTTTGGAGACCCCAACAGACTCAGCTAAGACTCAAATTTTTCTGTGCAGAACTTTCAGAATGGACCCTAATACCAAAATTATTCCTATAATAGTGGTTAGCCTATCCAGCCATCCTATTACAATCAACCGTTATATCCACCTCCTCAACAGACCAATTAGCCGATGATAGATTTAGCCAACTTCAATAAATGATCATGACCAACAGCAATCACTCACTAGGGTAAAAACAATAGATCAATTAATGAATCTACCATGAGGAGAGAACTAGGTCAATTGCCAAACAACCAATACCAAATTTTGAAAATGACCCACCATCCACCAATCACCTGGACCTATCATCAATCCAATGTCCCACCTAAGAATCCCCAATTTGAAAGTACAATGCAATTTCTAAGCTTAAAAGTGATAGGATTCTTAAGGACCATATCAAGACCAGGTGAGTAGGCTGGTACTGATGCTAGCCAAAATATGAATTTGAAAGAAAGGTTAGTACTGAAGCAACCCAATAGAAGAACTTGAGCTTAGTACTGATGCTGATCTAAGTGAAGAAAGAAGAGAGTGGATGAGTTACCAAGATATATCCATCAAGAGTCTCATTTTCTTCAACCTTAGAAGCCAGTTCTTCCACTTTAGAATTACCATCTCCTTCAAAATTAAAATTATCTTTGATCATACTTGAGAACACATGTTTAAAATCAATTGACACCTTTTCAGCACCCATTACTTCAAACTCAACTCCTAACTAAAAACTCAATTCATGAGCATTATAGAAAAAATAAGAGAAATTCTCAACAAAAAGGATCTAGGAATTATCTTACTATAATTAAAAATAGAGATGTGAATACTTTTTGAAGATTGATAATAAAATATTAAAATTTATTATATGCCATCTTTCTGAGATTGGCAATCTAAAATCATTAAAATTTTCAATCCAATATTTAACATGGATAGGTGAGAGAATTAGTATGTCTGGTGGAAGATGGTAAACTTGCACTTTTAGAGGCAATCCAATTTTCAATTTTAATTTTATACTTTTTACTATCTTTATATTTTATTTAGATCAATCAAGTCTTACTTAGTATCTTTTGTAGGGATCTGAAGATAATCTTGGCTAGTTAAGAGGAGAATCAATTTTAAAAGACTTCTGGATCAGGTGTATCTCTTCCTTTCTTTCTCTTTATATACACCTTCATTTTTCTACTCCATGAGGACAATGTCGATTAAGTTAGGGGGAGATAATAAAAATTTTTAATTTTTAAAGTCTTCAGTAAGTTAGTATTTAGTATTTAAGTACCTGATTATACTTAAGAATCAAGTTAAACCAAGTATTTTTTAAAAAAAAATTGATGTACAGATCAGAAAGTTGTGAGATATTGAGGATCAAGTATTAAGAAAACTAATAAAGAGTTAAGTTTAGAACTTAAACAGTTTCTTGAGCATTTCTAAATTTTTCTACCAGTATCAAAGAAAAGTTAACTTTTTATGGCTTGTGTAGAGTAACTATATATTTTTTTATATATTAAATAAAAAAAGAGAAGAAGAGTTTTCAAGTACTTCATGCTGAGTAATCGAGCTTCTTGCCTAAGCAAGTATTGAGTTCGCATCAAAAAGTATGAAGACAAACAAACTTTGTTGTAAAGCTAATTTTAACTTATAGCTTGTTTGATTCGAGCAAGTAGTCCAAGGGATATTCTATATCTAGTACCCTAAAGCTGTCTGGTTTGGGAGTCATGAATTAAAAGTTGCTACATGGGTCAAACAGAAAGCTTAAGGGGTTAAGACACTCAATAATAGTACAATTTAAAAAAAAGAGAGAAAAAAAAATAATCAATAAATGAAGGATGGAAGTAACAATATACTTGTCCATATGAAGGTTAATAATTTGGAGATAAAGGTAGCGATAATTTGAAAAAGTTCAGAAAAAGTTTAGTGTTCTTAGTTTAACTCTCATATTGACTAGTATTAATACCCCAATGACATACCTCATTTACACTCTACTAAACATCAGTGGCCCTTTTGAAAATTATTTGATGAAATTTAAGATTTTAAGTTAAACGGTACTTGATTCTAAATTCTTTCTTACTCAAGGATGAGCAAAGTTCAAGTTAGAGGGTATGATAAATGGTATATTTTTGTATTTATTGAAGATATTTTTGATAATTTATGGTTCTAACATCTTCTTAAAAATCTAATTTTATGAATTTATTAAATTTTCTTATAAACTAAATAATTTTAAAAAATATAAAATTAGAGCATATTTATAAAAAATAGATGTTAATTTAATTGAATAATTTAAGGACCAAAATGATGAAAAATTTTTGAAAAATTTAATGCATATTTTTCTATTTTTCAGGCAAAAAATTGAAGCAAAAATTGAGTCAAAATATCCTTAAAAATAAAAAATATTATCTCTGGTGCACGGTGGACCAGTCACTCGATCCACAGAGCTAGAGCACGATCCACAGAAAACTTCACACGGTCCACAGGTATGGCTCACAGCAAGAGAGGGGTTTTTGCATGATCTAACGACTGAAAATGCATCCATCATCAAATTCGATGGCCAAAACTTCATCAAAACCTAGATCGAATGGCTGAGAATGAATCTGACTGAGAGAAGGATTAAAACTGTATATTTTGATCAGATCTGGGCGGTTCGAAGCTAATCCGACGGCCAAGAATATTCCTAAGGAGATTAATATGATTTCTAAGAGTTTTAGGACCCCTTTTCCTACCAAACAATTATGAAAAATTCATCTATAAATAAAGGGTCTGGAATAACTTTGAGAGTAGAAAAATTGAGTAGAAAGTGTAGAAAAAAATAAAAAAAATAGATAGATTTAGGAATCCAAGATAAAGAAGAAGAGAAGCCAGTTCACTCTATAGAATACGATGGAAGACGGAGAGGTCATCAACCATCTTTTCGACGAAACTGAGCTGATCAACTTCAGATCTTTATTATAGTTTTATTTATTTTATTATTTTTTTAAATTTTTATACTTGAATTTCAATTTCAATCAATGCAAAATTTATTTTTTTGCACTTTAAATTTTTATCTTTTATTTTTCATAAGTAGATGCTAGGATCTAGTTAGTAGATCTTAGTACCGATTTATTTTATATTTTTAAATTTTTGTTAGTTATTTTTATTGTAAGTAGATGCTAGGATCTAGTTAGTAGATCTTAGTATTCGATTTATTTTTTACACTTTTAATTTTATGTTCTGACTTAAATTACTTTCTCCAAAATTTTATTTTTTTTTTATAAAATCAAAGATTTTAAATCAAAATCTTACCTTCTCTGTGGATTCGATCTGACTCACTGCTTTTTATATATTTTTAATTTTTATTGAAGTCAGAATTTGATTGATAATTATAGTGTCCTAATGACAACATCTTGATCGTATCAGTTTTAAATAAGATTCAAACCTTATGCCTATTTAAAGGAGCCTTCCCTAAGACTCCTTAGCTCTAAATTCTAGCAGCCCATGTCTCCCTTAGAAGCTCCCCACGCCCCCTCTCTCTTCTCTCTTTTGAAGTCCATTGCCCAAGGGTGTTGGGCATCCCACTTCTCCACACCCAAGAGGAGTTTGGACATCCCTTTGCTTGCTAGTTTTTAGTCCTTGATTATTTCATAATCAAGAGAAGAAAAGCAAGAGAAAAAAAAAAAGAAAAAGATCAAGAAAAAGATCAAAGAGTTGATCGTAATTCAGGCTTCGTTCAGATCTGCAGGTTGATTGTTTTTAGAGAAGAAGGATCAACACCAAAGAAGACTATTCTAGATTGATCCTGAGTAGATACCTATAGAGATCGGATACTTGCATAGCTAAGGAAGAACCTACTCTCTTTCAGATCCAGATTTGAAGAAAGAATTTATGAAATAGGTATGTGATTCGATCACATATTCAATTTCAGCATAAAATTCAGTATGTGTTCAATTTCAGCATATGAAGTAGATCCTAGTATTCTATATTTTATGCATGCATGATGTAGATAAAAAGATATTTTAATCTTTTATTCCATTACGTTGTTTAAAAAAAAATTTTGAAACATACATGCATAACCCTTGACGAAATTACAACACACGTGTCATGAGATATCAAATGGGCATTAGAACTTGAGGAGAGGTGTGAGAAATTCTTAGGAAGGCATGAGTGAATCCAAAATGTGTCTACTCTTCAAATATAAATAGGGTGGTGCATTGGGTTTCTTATTCACTCATCCGATTTTTTTTTTCTTACACACTCTCTCCATTATCCCAATAACTCTCTTTTTTCCCTTGTTAAGACATGTCTAAAATAGAAAGGACAAGGGCTTAGGGAGAAAATTAGGCAAGATAAGAAGAAAAGAAAGGAAGAGAGAGAGAAAGCTAGAAGGAGAGGAAGGAAGGCCAAGAGTTGTGCTGCCCTAAGGAATTCTTTGAGAAAGAATTCAGTGGGAGAAACTAAATTAAAGAGTGAGAGTCTTGAATCAACTCTTCTGTAGATCAACGTTAGAGGATAAATATTTGGATGCCTAGTGAAAACTCTGCCAAAATTTTAGATATAGCGTGACAGGTATTATTCTATACCTACTATAGTGTTATGCATATATATACATGTGATTGTTTATCATCAAGGGGTTCTTGAGATTAAGGTTTGATTGTTTGGAGTTTCATTATGCAAAATTTTGAAATCCATATTGCTTCTACTATGCTCATCAAATCCTATAAGATTGACATCTAGCAATGTTATGTCTATCCGAAAGATATAAAAATTTGATAGAAATATCAAAAATATCTTTCAGTGGTAAGTTATCATGCAATTTAATCTTGCGATCATACTACCCCGAATATGACTATAGATATGGAATCATGTCAAATTTAATTTTATATTCATATCTCTCTCAATCTTATAATGATGATTCGATTAAAAAAATATTAAAAATCTTTTTTAATTTTTATTTTATTTTGATCAAAGTCATCTTGAATCATTATATGATTAGAGCAAGTAGGATGCGATCTACTCTTACTAGGAGTGATTGATTCCATGTTGATCTACTCACAATCTCCATACACAATCTACCATATCCAGAACACCCCGCACATGACTTAGTTATGAATAAGTATGAAACAAAATATGAATTCATGTACACAAGATTTCATGATGGTCTCAGGTCTAAGGATCAGTTGCACTACTTTCACTTAGAGAATCATATTTTGACGTGCAAAAAAGGTTCTATAAGATGTTCTCTTTTGACGAGTTAATTCAGTGAACTTATTCTCTAATGAGCACCCATATCCTTATATTAGTGTCTCATATAGATGATTATGAGATCAATCACCCTCTCCTTTGAGCATATATAGGATGTACCAATCTTACCAAAAATATGGATCCCCAACTCAATATTCCAATAATTGAAAATATTTTAGATTGAAATTTTAAGATTTTGGATCTCACTGGTATGATCTTATCATAGCCCTAAAATTACTATCCTAATCTATAGAGTTCATCATAATCTTAATAACAAATATAAGATGCAGCATATAATGAAACATAAAGCCTTTATTTATTGATAAAATATCATGTACATGAGTAGGAAGATCAAAAAAAATCTCTCGCAATATAAATTATGATTGACTTGTAGGATATAATTCTTTCAATATTTCACTTATACTAAAGCCAATCGCCCCTATATTCTAACCCCATACAATCAAGGTGGCGATCGAACTACTGCTATAGTAAAGCTTTAGTAAATGAGTTTGCTATGTTGTTCTTTGTATCTATTCGTTCAATGATTACATCTTATCTTTTGACCATCTCTCAAATAAGGTGAAAGTGTCTTAGAATGTGCTTGAATTTATGATGAGATCTTGGTTCCTTTGCTTGAACAATGGCTCTGGTGTTATCACAATAAAATGGTACTGGATTTGCAATCTCAGGAACAACATCCATTCAGTGATGAACTTCTTCATCCAAATGGCTTTCTTGGTAGCTTCACTTGCAGCTATGTACTCTATCTTAGTAGATGAGTCAGCTACAGTCTACTGCTTGAAACATTTTTAACTCATAGCTCTACCATATAGAGTAAAGATATATCCTGAAATAGACATGCTATCATCTGGATCTGATTGAAAATTAGAGTCAGAATATCCTTGTAGTTTTAACTCAGATCTATCATATACTAGAAAAATATCTTTAGTCCTTCTCAAGTACTTAAGAATATTTTTTACTATTTTTCAATGATCCTCTTCTGGATCAGCCTAAAATTTACTGACTATGTCCAAGGCATGGACAACATCAGGCCTGGTACATAGCATAGCATATATAATTGACCCTACAGTCGAAGAATAGGGAATAGAACTTATTCTATTCTCTCTTCAAGTGTCTTAGGAGACATCTTCTTAGAGAGATATATGTCTTAACTTGTGGGTAAGTAATCTCTTTGACTCCCATCCATGCTAAACTTTTTCGGCACAAGATCTATGTACTTAGACTGGGACAAGCCTAACATCTTTTTAGATCTATCCTTATAGATCTTTATACCAAGTATATAGGATGCTTCACCCAAGTTTTTCATAAAAAAACTTACTTGATAGCCATATCTTGATCGATTGTAATATTGGGACATCATTCTCAATGAGAAGTATGTCATCTACATACAATACTAAGAAGACAATGACACTCCCACTCATCTTCTTATACACACAATATTCATTCATATTTTTGATGAAGCCAAACTCTTTGACTGTCATATCAAAATAAATGTTTTAACTCCTTGATGCCTGCTTTAATCCATAAAAAATTTTATAGACTTGCATACCTGATTTGCTCTCCCATTTGAGACAAATCCTTTTGGTTGAGTCATGTAAACCTCTTTCTCAAGATAACTATTAAAGAAGGTAGTTTTCACATTCATTTACAAAATTTCATAGTCATGGTATACAGCTATCGCAAGCATAATCGAATAGATTTGAGCATAGCTACTGGTGAAAAAGTTTCATTATAGTCAATTTCTTAGTTTTGCCTGAAACCTTTTGCCACCTGTCTGACCTTGTAGGTTTCTACTTGGCCATCTGCTCCAATCTTTTTCTTATAGACCCACTTGTAACTTATAGGAGTTACACTCTCAAGTGCATCAACCAAAGTCCACACTTGGTTGGTGTACATTGAATCCATTTCGGATTTCATGATCTCTAGCCACTTGTCTGTCTCTACTCGTGACAACTTCCGAATATGTCAAAGGATCATCATTCTCAATGATGTAGGCTTCATCATTCTCAATGATAATTCCATATCTAATAGGTTCTCTTCATACTCTATCTGACCTTCGGAGAGGAGATGTATGTTGTGGTCGTACCTCATCAATGGATACTTCTGGTTGAGAAATATCTTGTGCATCTATTTATAGGTCTTGAACTTTATTAAGTTTAATTTTTCTCCCACTGCCTCCTTTAAGGATAAACTCTTTTTTCATAAAAGTGGCATGCCTACTAACAAAAATTTTTTGTTCAGTAGGGTGGTAGAAGAGGTATCCCATACTTTCTTTAGGATATCTTATGAATAAACACTTATCTATCCTAACACTTAGCTTATGTCCAAAACTTCTTTTGATATAAGCCAGACAGCCCCAAATCTTAAGATACTTAAGATTAGGCTTTTTATCTCTCCATATCTCATATGGAGTACTAGGTATAGATTTTGAAGGTATCCTGTTTAAAATATATGCAGCAGTCTTTAGGGCATAACCCCAAAATGAAATAGGTAGTTATGTAAAGCACATCTTGGACTGCACCATATCTTATAAAGTACAATTTTTCCTTTCAATCACACCATTTAACTATGGTGTATATAAAGGGATCCATTCAAAAAGAATATCTTTTTTTATTAACATGATCTAAGAATTCACTAGAAAGGTATTCACCTCCTCGATCTGATCGAAGGATTTTAATACTCTTTTTAGTTTGTTTCTTGATCCTATATTGATACTCTTTAAATTTGTCAAAGGCTTCAGATTTATATTTCACAAGATACATATATCCAAACCTTGATAAACCATCAGTGAAAGTGATGAAATAAGAGTATCCTCCTCTAGCTTGAGTTATCATAGGACCACATACATCTGTATGCATGTCCTAATAACTTACTTGTCCTTTCTCCATGTCTAGTGAATGGAGCCTTGATCATTTTTTTCATAAGATAAGATTCACAAGTTCTTAATGGTTCATAATCATAAGGATCAAAGAAGTTTTCTTTATATAACTTGTTAATTCTTATCTCACTTATATGACCAAAGTGACAATGCCAGAGAAAGATATTATTCACCTCTTCTTTCTTTTATTTTTTTGCTTTCATCAATATGAAAGACATTGTCATTAAGAGATAGTATTAGAAGACCATTATCCAAAATGCCATTGCAATAATGCTCATTAAAAAAAGAAATAGAGCAACCATTGCCCTTTCCATTAATTTCAAAATCTTGTTACAACAATAGTGGTACTGAAATTATATTTTTAATGATCATAAGCATATAATAATAGTTTTCTAACTCTAAGATTTTTTCTGAAGGTAACTTTAGAAGATAGGTTTCAATAGCTTCAGCATGGAGGGACTCTCCTCCAGGGCCATAAAGCTTGAAGTCATCCTTCTTCAATGATTTAATTTTTTGCAGTCCCCACAATGATTTGTATATGTGAGAACCATAGGTGATATCCAATATCCAAGAATTTGATATTGAAGAACTTAATGATAAATTAGTATGTGTCACATACATACCTCTTGATGCAACACTTGCACTAGGCTTTACATGTGCAAGAAAATTCTGGCAATTCTTTTTTCAGTGGCCTTGCTTGTCGCATAAAAAATAGATACTTAGTCTGGAGATAGTCTTCTCCTTCTTCCTTATCATCTTGCTATAGAATAATTATTTAGATATCTCATATCTAGCAGTTCTACTCTATCCATCATATAACTCTTTTAAATTGAAGAGTATGGACTAAGTATCCATGTCTTCATACTGTCTTTGCAATTTATTGTTCATAGAGGCCAGTATGAAAAATTTGATAGTTAAATTATCATTCTGCCACTCTTGTATGTGGTAGCATCTTCTTCTATAACATCTTTCCTTACCAGCTCTAGGTCAGAGATATCAAGGATATAGGAGAGCTTCTCCTGAGTGAGGACTATCCTTAAATTCTTCAACCAGTCCACTTAATTTGGACTGCTCAATTTGTTGGCATCCAAGATGCCTCTCAGTGATAGTGAGATGCCATAATGCAAAATTAATCTACACAAATAAAGAATATAACATAACATAAGCAGACTATTCATGATGATATATATGCAACTAGATAAGATCTTTTATCTAATTGTTACTCTCACTATTTTATCGAATACCATAGCCCTCTCCTATGATAAATGAAAAATCTTAATTAATTTTCTTAGTGAGGTTGAGATCCTAATTCCCATAGAGACTTTGTTATTGCACAATAAATCTTTATAAGTTCAAAGGAAAGAAATTCTTTCCAATTGCATCTCATGCAATTCTCAACTTAATCTTGACCTCTAAAATATTTATAACCTTATGGTTACACAACAAACTATAATATTTTATTTAAGTCAAACCATTTATTTTCATATAGTCATATTTGAATAATACTATCTTTATGGTTGTACAATAAAGTAACATATCCAAAAATACCGTAAGCATCTCAATGCATCAAGACTATATTACATCAGTCCCCATAGCAAGTTTTGTGGTTGCACAACAAATCTACTATGGTTCTTGACATAATATTGAGCTAACATGAAGGAAGATCCTGAGTAGTATTTTCAATATCAAGCAACTCTAATTTAAGATTCGAACTAATCCAATTAGCCAGAAAAGTGTTAAGATTGGTGGGAGGCTCCCCGTTGCTTTCCTTAGATACCAACAAGTTAGTTAGATAAGAAAACGGTCCTAATTGAATAACTACCTATTTAAAATATTTCTTAGACACTAATTGATTAATTGATTTAAGAATTGGTTAGCTTCTAGTTTCCAACACTAAGACTTAATATGATTTTATGAGAGCTTTAATGGTCTCATGCACATTCTATTATGAACATCTATCGCATTTCAAATGCATGAAGCACTTATAGCAAGGAACATCAACATGCTTCAATTAAAAACTCATATCAAGATATATGATTGGAAAATTTATTTATGACTTGCATAACATAATTCATATCAAATACATGAAATTATAACATTGCTATCTCATAGCATAATTCAAAACCTAGGTGATCCATAATTCTACACTTAAGCATGAACATATGATTGAACTAATCAAGATTTGCTCTGATACCACTGTAGGATTCTGATAGCATAGCAGAAGCACAGATTTCAAATATTTTTTATTATGAAATCTTAACCATCAAACCCAAATCCCAAGACCATCTTGATGATTAATAATCATATATGATATTTGCATATCATTAAATCAGGTATAGAAGAATACCTATTATGCTAAATCCAAATTTTGATAGAGTTTCCACTAGATGCCTAAGTATTTGTCCTCCAACATTGATCTACATGAGAATAGGAGTCAAGACTCTAGCTCCCCAAATTTGATTCCTCTAACTGAATTCTTTCACAAAGAATTTCTTGACTATTTTGCTAGCACTTACACTTCTCAAGTGTAAAGCCTCCCTGCTTTCTCTCTTGGCCTTTCTTTCCTTCTTTTTATGTCTCCTTGCCTTTCTTAGTTCTCTTCCTAAGCCCTTATCCTAAAGTAAACTTCTTATCCTTAAGAGGACCTTGTCTTAACAAGGACCTTGTCTTAACAAGGGAAGGAAGAGAGTTATTCAGACAACCTTGGAAACTCTCTTGTAAAAAAGAAAGGATAAGTTGGAATGCTTAGATCCCCAAGCACACCACCTATTTATAGGTGAAGTTTGGATGCTTATCCAAATTTTCTCACATCCTTCCAACCCTTCTTATGCCCCTCCACAATATCTCATGGCCCTCAATAAAATTCCATGCCCAAAAGAAAATCAGATAAGGTTTCATCCTTATCCAAATCCAAAGGGCGCCAAGAGGGGACGGCAAGGAGGGGTTTATGTTTATCCAAAAATTTTTATAAAGATTCAAGAGGACTTTAAGAGTCCAAAGGATTCTTAAGCACCTCTTTAGAAATCAAAATACCATGCCACAACTATTTTTTCTTCATAGAAAAATATGAAGAGACACCTTCATATAGAAGGACTCTTCAATATGGCACCAAGGATAATGGGCGGCAAGGGAGTTCCCATCTCATCCAAACTTCTGATGACACAAGAGGTCCCTTGGAGTAGGACTCCAAGGCACCTCTTGGTCCCAGAAGTCCACACCCCATATAATTTTTGCATGGAAAATATTGGATAAACACAAAGAAGGGGCACCCCACCCCAAGGGGCACCATTTCAAAATTGCGTGCGAGAGAGAACCCCACATGCTAAAGAGAGAGACACTTTGGTGCATGAGAAGCCTGATTATTGGTGCCAATCCCCTTGGAAAAATGAGCTAAGGGTCAACCCACAATAGACCCAATCCAAACATGAGTCTAATTGGATTTAATTAGCCCAATCTGGAATCAAAAAATCAAATCCGATTCGATTAGGAGCTAGGATTTGCAACACGTGCTAGCAAGTTTATCCTATAAATTTGATCTATTCCAATTAGATCTTTGATCAATTCTCTATATGTGTGACCCATTGGTTTTCACATCTAGTCAACAGTATGTCTGGATGCAAGTTGATTAGATTTGATTAGAACTCTTTCTAATCGATTTAGGTCATCCTTGATCAATTTTTTTAGCGATGAAAAAAATTTCATCGCTAAAAGATAGCGATGAAATTGATAATTTCATTGCTAATATTTGCAACAAAAAAATTTTGTCACTACTTTTTATGATGAAAAAAATTTGTCACTTGTTTTTGTGACGAAAAAAATTTCATTGCTGAAAAAAAAACTTTTCATCGCAATTTTTAGCGATGAAAATTTATTTCATCTCTATTTTTGTGACAAAATTAAATTTCATCATGAAAAACTATTTTTCACGACAAAATTTTTTTGTTGCTAAAATAAAAGACTCTTTAGCAATGAAATTTATATTTCATCATTAAATTTAGTGACCAAACAACCTGTTCAAATATAGATAATATTTCAAAAAATGCCACATACCAAATATGTTTAATACACTACCATATTAAACAAAACATAATATATATACAAACCATATTCATCAGATCCATACATAACTAAGTTTCATATCTATCATTAATAGATACAAAAATACAAGTTCACGAGTTCATACATCATTTAAAATACAAAAACTTACAAACTATGCATCATCAAAGTCATTGGCCTAGTTCTTTTCTCCAAGCATCAATCTCTGACCCGATGTATCTCTCGATGGCAGTGCAGAGGTAGCATCATGCTGCTGTAGATCTACTAACTCAGAGGCATCAATACCGAATCATCCCACCATCATAGCCACTATCCTCTCGAGCATTTGACTGTGAGTCATCCAGTAATTAATTTGATCCTGCATCAAGCTCATTGATATCCTGACTGCCTCTAGCACTGGGGCATCATCGACTGCTCAGATTGGTCAGACAACGAACTGTAACGTGATTTCTTCAAGGAATGCATACTATGCCCAGACCCTATATGTTGCTCGAGGACTGCATCTAGGATCGCATTGTCAGTCATGGAATAAATGCACTATGATCCAGCATCAGTCGAGTTCCAGTGGTGCAGCAGAAGGGTTGGGTGTTTAAAATTTTCATTTAAAATATCCTAGCACACTGAAATCCTAGAATCCAGAATCTCTTAACTATAACAATTAAAGTATATATGAAATAAACATGGATAAGAGGAATACCTATAATGCTTATCTCAATTTCTATGAGGCATCTTAGTGTCCATCCTCCAATAGTGATCTACATGAAAATTGGATCAAGGATAGCACTCCTCCTTCACCTTGTTTCAAGAGTTCTAGCTCCTAGAACTTGACTAACCACTAGTCAATCAGACCTTCCTCCAAATCCAAGTTTGGACCTTTTAAAACTTCTTACTAGACCTGACCACCTTCTTCTAGACCTCTTAAATCTTTTGTCTTAAGAGGATTAAGCTTGTCTTAAAAGAACAAGCCTAGTCCTAAAAGAACCAGGGTTGTAAGAGAGGGAGAGAGGGAGTGGATAGGATGTTGTAGGAATTGAATGATTAGCCTATCTGTCACCCCCTATTTATAGCAATAGGAGAGGCACCAGAGAGTCTAGATAAGCCTCTCCACAAATGCCATGAATTAGTGTATCAGATATTAAGAATCTTATAAGAGAAGGACTCTTAACTATCTAATACGGTGATTCAGCCTTCCCTCGCATCCGCTAGAAAAGAAAGGTGCTTTCAATGCCATATAAATCAGAAAAATCTTGATTTCACCACCTAGATAGCCATCTGAATGAGACTTCTTATGGCATAAAAATTGAGGCATGAATATATCCCACCAGAGAGAAAACTCAATGTGAAGATGCAACTCCTTGCATTAATTCTTTCTCTGCATGCGCGCACGAGATGGGTGTTATATGCATCTTTCCCTCTCCTGATAAATCTGAAAAAATTCTAGATAATATTCCATTTTATGATATAACAAATAAGAAATGTAATTTGGTAGGTGGCATCCCATATAAATAAAATTTAAATGCCAGAAAGACTCTGTAACATGAAGAGTCATGTTACTCCAACTCACGCGCATGCCTCCATCCAAAAGAGTTTCCATTCCAAATCTAAAGGATTTTTCATACTTTAAAAGGTGTGCAAAAGAGGTTAAGAATTTGATCTATTTCTATATAGGTCAGAGACCCAAAGCAGAAGGACTCTTGGTCCTTCTGCACACCAAAATCAGATGGGTGTGCATCCCATCTCAAAAATGTGCCAAGAGTCCTTCACAACTTGGACTCTTGGTTTTTTGGCATTAAAAGGACTCTAAGTGCCCCACTTTGAGCTGCCTCCAAGTGGCATGACCTAACCCAAATACACACAAAATTGGGTTAGCTAATTTGTAAGGTTTGAGACCAAATTAATCTCTCAAAGAGCTACGGTTTTCATACGTGCTAGCATACTTATCAGAGATACTGATTAGATCAAAAACTCTAATCAATCTTATCAAAAAGGTCTTTGATCAATTTTTTTATGTATGTGACCTATTGGATTTTACATCTAGCTAGTAGTAGGTTTGGATGCAAGTTGATCTAAGTTGATTAGACTCCTTCTAATCGATTAAGGTCCAAAATGAGCTAATCCGAGTTCAACAATTAGAACCCTTTCTAATTGGTGATCGAATTAAACTTTTTAATTCAATCAAACCTACAAGTCAAGATTGACATCTAGCAATAGATCATGACTATCCAAAAGATATAGAATTTAGTAAAAATATCAAATACACCCTTCAGTGGTAAGTTACCATGCAATTCAATCCTTCGATCATCCCTACATCCCGAATATATTTATGAGTATGGAATCATGTCAAACTCAAACGCATATTCATATTGATTCTCCATTAACCAATGATGACTCCAATGATGAAGCATTAAAAACTATTTCTAATCTTCATTTTATTTTTGATCAAGACTTTTTTTGAGTCATCTAGAGATGAGAATTCACAGGATGCGATCTCTTCTTACGAGTGATCGATTCTATATTGATCGACTCACAATCTTCGTACACACTCCACCATATTCAGAATACCTATACATGTCTTAATGCCATGCCTGGATATGAACAAAAATATGAATTCATGTGCATAAGATTCTATGGTGATCTCAGGTCTAAGGATCACTTGTACAACTCTCATTTAGAGAACTATCTTTTGACATGCAAGTAAGGCTTCCATAAGATATTCTTTATTGATGAGTCAATTTAGTAAACTTATTCCCTAATGAGCACTCATATCGTTGTATTAGTATCCCACACAAGTAGCTAGTGAGCTCAGCCACCATCTCCGTTGAGCATACATAAGATGTGACAGTCTTTCTGAAATATTGATCTCTGACTCAATGCTCCCATTATCAGGAATGTTTAAGATTAAGATTTTAAGATTTTAGATCTCACAGGCATGACCATCATGTCTTCTAAAATCATTATCCTAATCTTTGATATTCATCATAATCTTAAACATAGTAAGGTGTTGCTAAAGTGATGAATCAATACCTTTTTTTGTGAAAAATATTATTACATGAGTTGGAAGTTTATAAAAAAAAATCTCATCACATCACCCATGCGATTGGCTTGTAGGGCACTCTTCATTCAATCTCCTACTTGCACTAAGGCAATCACCTTTGTATCCCATACAATCAAGATGGTGATCGAATTGCTACTATGTTATGGCCTTAGTGAATGGGTATGTTATATTGTTCAAAGTGTCAACTCATTCTATAATAGCATCTTATCTCTCGAATGAGGTGGAAGCATCTAAGGATGTGCTTGGATGTCTAATGAGTCCTATATTCCTTGACTTAAGCAACAACCCCAATTATTATCATAATAAACTGGTCCTGGTCATCCTATCTCAGAAATCACACCCATCTCTCTAATGAATCTTTTCATCCAGATAGCTTTCTTAGTGGCTTCACTAGCAGTGATGTATTTTGTCTTAGTGATTGAGTCAGCTACTGTCGACTATTTAGAACTCTTTTAACTGACTGCTCCATCATTTAAGATAAATACATATCTTGAATTTTACTTGCTATCATTGGGATCAGATTAAAAATTAGAATTTATATATCCCTCTAGTTTCAACTCTAATCTTCCTCCATATATTAGAAAAATACTTTAGTCCTTCTTAGTTACTTAAGAATATTTTTTATAGATTTTCAATGATCCTCTCCTGGATCAGCTTGAAATCTACAAGTTATGCCTAGAGCATAAGCTACATCAGGCTTGGTACATAACATAGCATACATTATTGATCCCACAATAGAAGCGTAAGAGATTTCACTCATTCTTTTCCTCTCCTCTAGTGTCTTAGGATACATTTTTTTGGAGAGACATGTGCCATGACTTATAGGTAAGTAACCTCTTTTACTTACCTCCATATTGAACATTTTCAACACGAGAGCTATGTACCAATATTGGGACAAGCCCAGCATCCTCTTAGATCTATCTCTATGGATCTTTATACCCAGTATATTGGATACTTCACCTAAATCTTTCATGAAAAATTTATTTGATAGCCAAGTCTTGACCGACTGTAATATTAGGATATCACTCCCAATGAGTAGTATGTCATCAACATACAGAACCAAAAAGATAATAGCACTCCCACTTATCTTCTTATACACATATGGTTCATCCTCATTTTTTTACGAAGCCAAACTTTTTGACTATCATATCAAATTGGATGTTCCAGCTCCTTGAAGCCTACTTTAATCTATAGATAGATTTTTTTAGCTTGTATACTTGATTTGCCCTCCCACTTGAGACAAATCTCTCTAGTTGAGTCATATAGACCTCTTCCTCAAGATTACTGTTGAGGAAAGCGGTCTTCACATCCATCTATTAGATCTCATAGTCGTAGTATGCAGCTATAGCAAAAAAAATCCGAATGGACTTGAGCATAGACATCGATGAGAAGATTTTATCATAATCAATTTTTTGCCTTTGTCTAAAATTTTTTGCCACCAACTTAGCTTTATAGGTTTCTACTTGGCCATCTGTTTTGATCTTCTTCTTGAAGATCTACTTCACCCTATTGGGGTCATATCCTTAGGCGCATCAACCAAGATCTACACTTGATTGGCGTACATAGGGTCCATTTTGAATTTCATAGCTTCTAGCCATCTGTCTGAGTCTCTACTCATGACAGGTTCTAAATAGGTCAGTAGATCATTATCCTCAATGATATTGATCGAATTATCATTCTCAATAATAAAGCCATATCTAAGAGGTGCTTGATGTACTCTATTTGACCTTTAGAGAGGAGGTGTGTATTATGGATATATCTCATCCTTGGGTACTTCTAGTTGAGGATGTCCTTGTGGTCCAACCACAGGTATTTCTAGATCGATTTGTAGGTCTTGAACTTCTCCAAGTTTAATATTCCTCCCACTGCCTCCTTCTTGGATGAATTCATTTTTTAAGAAAATGACATGCCTACTAACAAATACTTTTGATCAGTAGGATGATAGAAGTAGTATCCTTTTATTTTCTTAGGATATCCTATAAATCTACATTT
The DNA here is from genome assembly GCF_000442705.2 of Elaeis guineensis. Lineage (NCBI taxonomy): Eukaryota > Viridiplantae > Streptophyta > Magnoliopsida > Arecales > Arecaceae > Elaeis > Elaeis guineensis. Next base: position 60,308,260 of record NC_025994.2, read on the forward strand.
GTTTGATCTAGCACTTAGCTTATGTCCAAAGATATTTTTGATATAAAAAAAATAGTCCCACATCTTAAGATATTTAAGATTAGGCTTCCTTCCCTTCCATATCTCATATGGAGTATTAGTAATAGACTTTGAAGGCACCATGTTTAATATATATGCGACAGTCTCTAAGGCATATCCCCAAAATGATACTGAAAGATTAGTGAAGCATATCATGGACCATACCATATCCATCAAAGTGTGATTTCTCCTTGCTGCTACACCATTTAGCTATGGTATATAAAGAGGTGTCCACTCAGAGAGAATACCTTTATTCTTAAGATAATCAAAAAATTTACTGGATAAGTATTCTTCTCCTCGATCAGATCAAAGAACCTTATACTTTTTTCAGTTTGTGTCTCATCCATACTTTGATACTCCTTGAATATATCAAAAGTTTGGATTTATGTTTCATAAGATACACATCTGAACTTTGATAGATCATCCGTAAAGGTAATAAAATAGGAGTATCCTCCTTTATCCTAAGTTATCATCGGCCTACATACATCTGAATGTACTAGGACTAACAACTCTTTTACCCTCTCTCTATATTCAAAGAATGGAGTCTTGATCATTTTACCCATAAGACAAGATTCACAAGTTTTCAATGATTCATAATCATATGAATCAAAGAATTCTTCTTTGTATAACTTGTTTATCCTTGACTCACTAATGTGACAAGGCGGCAATACCAGAGATATGTGATATTCATATTTTTTCTTTTTCTTTTCATATTTCTATCAATATAAAAAATATTTTTATTGAGTGTTAGAATTAAAAGATTGTTATCAATATAACCACTACCATAATATTCATTAGAAAATAAAATAGAGTAACCATTGCCCATTAACTTTATTTCATAATCTTGTTTTAATAATAAAGGTACAGAAATAATATTTCTAATGATCTTAGACACGTAATAATAGTCTTTTAATTATAAAATCTTATTTGAAGGAAAATTAAGCATACAAATTTCCACAATCTCTGCACTAATAGACTTTCCACTTGCACCATAAAGCTCAAGGTCACCCATATATGTGATCCACAGGTGGTATTCGATACCTAAGTATCAGAGTCTAATATACTCAATAAAAAATAGATCTGTATTATATACACATCTTTCGGTGCAACACTTATACCCTGCTTCAAGCTTGTAAGGTAATTCTTGTAATTATTTTTTCAATATCCTAACTTGCCACAATAGATAATATTCGTGAGGACATCCATTACCTTCTTATCACTAATCAAATCAGGATTAGAAATATCCAAAACATCGAAGATCTTCTCTTGTGTGAATCTAATTTGCTTGTTCCGCAACCAATCTGTATTGTTCGAATAGATCAACATATTTTCATTTATGATTTCATGCAGTCAAAATGAAGAAGCCATAATACAGAATTAAATCTACATAAATTAAGAGTAATAGTATAAGTAGACCACTCATGATGACTTGTATAATTAGATAAGCTCTTTTATTCTAGTTATTACTCCTACTATTTTATCATATACCATAACCCTCTCTATGGTAAACGAGAAAATCTTAAACTAATTTCTTAGTGGGGTTGAGATCCTTATTCCTCAAAGAAGCCTTATGGATAGCATAACAAACTTCGATGAGTTTAAAGGTAGAAAAATCTATCCAATTGCATTTCATGCAACTCTCAACTTTATCTTGCCTCTAATACACTCATAGCTTTATGGATAGTATAATAAACTATAGTGTTTAGTTAAGTCAGATTCTTTATTTTTATATAGTTATATTTAAATAATACTATCTTTATAGATAGCACAACAAAGTAACATATCCTAAATATACCGTAAGCATCTAATATGCACTAACAAATCTCCACATCAATCCTCATAGTAAGCCTTTTGGATAATACAACAAACCTACTACAGTTCTTGACATAATAATCATCTTAGCATGAAGAAAGATATATATATATATATAGTATTTAAAATACTAAACAACCTTCATTCAAGATTTGAACTAATCCAATTATTCAGAAAAGTATTAAGATTGGTGGGGGTCCTCCCGTTGCTTTCCTTAAACATCAATAAATTAGTCAGATCAGTGAACGAAACCAATTAAAGAACCACCGTACTTAAAACACTCCTTAGACACCAATTGATTAATTGATTCAAGAAATTGGTCAGTTATTGGTTCACAACATACGACTTAATATAATTTTTAGGAGGGCCTTAATGATTTCATGTGCATCCTAATTTAAACTAATCATAACGATGCACTTTTATAGTTGTATTGTAATAATGATGACAACTAATCATTAAATCAATGCATCTAATCATATCTCATGATCATAATCATGATATCATACAACTAAACATATCTTTAAGATATATTAACATGATCAAAATCAAAATATTATGCATCTAAACATATCTCTAAGATATATTAGGGTTTGGATGTTCAATAAAGTTCAACCATTGATCTGATCTTGAACCAAACTGAAAATCCTAGCTTGCTCACAATCAAGACTACATTCTAATCTTTGATTATATAAATCAAGGTAGGCTCTGATACCACTATCGGATTTCAGTGGTGCAGTGAAAAGACTGGGTGTTTAAAATTTTCGTTCAAAATACCTTAGCACATCGAAATGCTAGAACCTAAAATCCCTTGACTATAACAATCAAAGCATATATGAAATAAATATGGATAAGAGGAATACCTATAACGTTTATCTCAATTATCATGAGATGTCCAAGTGTCCACCCTCTAATGGTGATCCACATGAAAATTGGACCAAGGATAGCACTCCTCCTTCACCTTGCTTCAAGAGTTCTAGTTTCTAGAACTCGACTAGCCACCAGTCAATCAGACCCTCCTCTAGACCTGAGTCTAGACCTCTCAAAACTTATCACTAAACCTGATCACCTTCTTCTACACCTCTTAAATCCTTTGTATTAAGAGGATTAGGCTTATCTTAAAAGAACAAGCCTTATCCTAAAAGAACCAGGGTTGTAAGAGAGGGAGAGAGGGAGTGGATAGGATGTTGTAGGAATTGAATGATCAGCCTATCTGCCATCCCTAATTTATAGCAATAGGAGGGGCACTAGAGAGTCTAAATAAATGTCTCTGCAAATGCCATGAATCGGTGTATTAGATATTAAGAGTCTTATAAGAGAAGGACTTTTAACTATCTAATATAGTGATTCAGCTTTTCTGCGCATCCGCCAGAAAAGAAAGATGCTTTCAATGCCCCATCACCACTTGGATAGCCATCTGAATGAGGCTTCTTATGGCATAAAAATTGAGGTATGAATATATCCCAGTGGAGAGAAAACTCAGCATGAAGATGCAACTCCTTATGTTAATTCTTTCTCCGCGCGCGCGCACAAGATGGGTGTCTCAGGCATCCTTCCCTCTCCAGATAAATCTGGAAAAATTCCAAATAATATGCATTTAATGATGTAACAAATAAGGAACATAATCTGGTAGGTGGCATCTCATATAAATAAAATTTAAATGCTAGAAGGACTCTGTATCATGAAGAGTCATGTTACTCCAGCTCGCGCGCGCACCTCCATCCAAAAGAGTTTCCACACCAAATCCAAAAGATTTTTCATACTTTAAAAGGCATGCAAAAGAGGTTAAGAATTTGATCTATTTCCATATAGGTCAGAGACCCAAAGTAGAAGGACTCTTGGTCTTTCTACATGCCAAAACCAGACGGGTGTGCATCCCATCTCAAAAACATGCCAAGAGTCCTTCACAACTTGGACTCTTAATTTTTTGGCATTAAGAGGACTTTAGGTGCCCCACTTTGAGCTGTCTCTAGGTGGCATGACCTAACCCAAATACACACAAAATTAGGTTAGCTAATATATAAGGTTTGAGACCAAATTGATCTCCCAAAGAGCTATGATTTCCATACGTGCTAGCATGCTTATCGGAGATACTAATTGGATCAAAAACTCCAATCAACCTTACCAAAAGGGTCCTTGGCCAATTTTTTTATATGTGTGACCCATTGGATTTTACATCTATCTAGTAGTAAGTTTGGGTGTAAGTTGACCTAAATTAATTAGACTCTTTCTAATCGATTAAAGTCCAAAACGAGCTAATCCGAGTTTAACAATTAGAACCCTTTCTAATTGAGGATCGAATTAAACTCCTTAATTTGATCAAATCTACAAATCCAGATTGATATCTAGCAATATTTCATGACTATCTAGAAGATATAAAATTTGATAAAAATATCAAATATATCCTTCAGTGGTAAGATACTGGGCAATTCAATTCTTTGATCATCCCTGTATCCTGAATATGTTCATGAGTATGGAATCATGTCAAACTCAAATGCATATTCATATTGATTCTCTATCAACCAATGATGACTCTAATGATGAAGCATTAGAAACTCTTTCTAATCTTCATCCTGCTTTTAGCTAAAAGATTTTTTCTAAGTCATCTAGAGATGAGAATTCACAGGATGCGATCTCTTCTTATTAGGAGTGATCGATTCCATGTTGACTGACTCACAACCTTCGTACATACTCTACCATATCTAAAATATCTTGTATATGTCTTAATGCCATGCCTGGGTATGAACTAAAGCATGGGTTCATGTGCACAAGATTCTATGATGATCTCAGTTCTAAGGATCACTTGCACAATTTTCACTTAGAGAACTATCTTTTGACATGCAAGAAAGGCTTCCATAAGATATTCTCTATCGGCAAGTCAATTTAATGAACTCATTTCCTAATGAGCATCCACATCTTTATATTAGTGTCTCCACATAAGTGGCTAGTCAGATCAGCCACCCTTTCTATCGAGCATACATAGGATGTGCTAGTCTTTGCAGAATATTGATCTCTGACTCAATACTTCAATGATCAAGAATATTTAAGATTAGGATTTTAAGATTTTAGATCTCACAGGCATGATCCATTCATGCCTCTTAAAATCATTATCCTAATCTTTGAGAATCATCGTAATCTTAAACATAGTAAGATATAGCTAAAATGATGAATTAATACCTCATTTTATGAAAAATATCATTACATGAGTTGAAAGTTTATAAAGAAAAGTTCTATCACATCACTCATGCGATTAGCTTATAAGGTATTTTTCTTTCAACATCGCCATCTGATCCAACCTCCCTCGTCTCATGCTCTCTCAACTGTAACATTTTTTCCTTCATAATAAAATAAATAATGCCATCAGTTTATTTTGAAGGCTTCCAAAGCATTCAAAATATAGTATGATACTTACATGATGTTGCCTCACCTCCTCATCACAAATTGACCACTTTTGTTCTGATAGAATTTTTCATAGGTGTTGATCTCGGATAGTCCCAATTCAAACAAAAGAAAAGAAAAAAAGGATATTAAAATAATTTATATATTCAATAAGAACTTCTTATAGCATGTAATTGCAAATGCAATTACGTATCATCCTCTTCATTCCTCATGCAAAGGACGCACTCCCTCAAATGTGAATAGAATCAATCTTACTCCTATTCACCTTATTTGCCTCTGATCGTTGCTAAAAAAATATATAGTTAGGAGTCTTTGAGAAGGTTCAGTGAGTTCAAAGAGAGAGAAGGTCAGTAGAGCAGTCTGGCAGCTGAAATACTAAATATATCTTAAACACCTCGCTCTCAAAATACTTGCACAACCACCGCCAATCGTCACTAGACCAGGCCTAATTTGTGTAAGGCTAGGTCACAGGATCAATTTCCTTCACTCACAGATCATTGCAGTATGTATGAAGCCTACATCGTCGATCCTTATGAAGGATCGAATCACACACTGGATGGATCAGAGTTAGAGGCAGTAGATTTTAAAACATTTAATATGATCCAGAATGCGATGCTTAGATCTAAATCAAAACACAAGAAAAAGATAGCATGAAAAAAATTGTTGTGATAAACCATTTATCACCTTACGCAGGTAGATAAACACCGCAATCTGAAAAAATATGGATCTAAAGGATATTCGCTATTGAGCTGCACACATGCCTAGCCTCTGCAAGTATCCATCGAGATCAATCTTGAATCATCCTTCTTGATAGTATTTCTTAACGTTCGATCAATACTTGATCTTCTTCCCTTGATCTCAACACTTGAGATTTTCTTGGCACAAGAGGAATTAGCCTAACAATCTTAGGTGTGAGGAGATGTGGATGCTCAACTCTTTAGGCATTGGATAGAGTGGAGAGGGAGAGGAGGCATGGACTCAGGGAGAGGTTATGAAAATCTAATTTTCATCACTTGACAAATCCTAAAGGTAGCCTATTTTATAGACCCTTGATTTAAATTTGAAATTCAAACCAAATGAGATAAAATGGTTAATTGTTATCTCATAACAACACATTTTCTTTATTTAGATTTTCTTCTTAAGAAAAATCCATCTAAAAGGGAATGTCATCTCTCCCAAACATGAAGATGAAGTGGGTGCCAACACTTGGCAGCTAGTTGTCCTCATCCAAGCAAGAGAGAGATAGGGCGTGTGCCTTTTCTTTCTCCTCCACAAGCTGAAATCAAAGAGGGGCGTGTGCTCCTCTCACTTCTCTATGCAATTCCATGTGCCATGCACATAAGGCATGTGCTCCTCTTGATCTTATCTAGAGGTTGTATGTGCCCCACTTAATTCTTCCCAAAAAAATCTACACCAAGTCATGGGAGAAAAAGAGGAAATGAACCAATACATGCCCCTCTCACTTCTCTATGCAATTCCATATGCCATGCACATGAGGCGTGTGCTCCTCTTGATCTTATCTGGAGGTTGTATTGAAGGAATCAGATCTAAGATTTCAGGGTTAGATCTTGAAATTTTTTCAAGATCAGGCAGCGGAAGACTAAAATAAATCAAAATTTATCTTGTAAAATCAGAGAATCCCTAGATCTAAGATCCTATTACATGATTATTACATGGCATTAAATCAAAAATTAAAATATAAAGAGTAAGAACTACATGTCGATCATATCAATATGTTTCCATACTACATCTAATGTATGTAAAATATAATAGATCAGATCTATTACCTTGCAAGTTAGACGTTCTAACTTTGTTGATCTAAGCTTGAGGATGATGTTGTGAGCCGTACATACATCCAGCCTCTAGGAGTCATCCACATGAGCCCACGAATCATGATTAGAAGTTCTGGTCCAAAAAATTAGCATAGTATGCTAGTACTGCGTTGATCCTTCTTCGATGGTCGATCAGATGCCTCCTTCTTCTTGATTTGGACTCTTTCAAAGATAAGAAGTAGGAGAAGGAGTTTTAGATGAGACACTCTTAGAAAACTTATAGATGGAGGAAGGGAAGAGATGAACCCAGCAACTCTAGAAGAAGACCCTCTTCTTCTTCTCTTTGCGCTAATCCAGACACCTAGTTTTGTGTCTATTAGATCTCCACACCCCAAGACTCTTTCTCTTTGGTTTTTGGACTCTCCAAAGATCTCTCAATGCTCTGTGTTCCATAAAAATTTTATGAAAAAATTTATTTTAAATAGAGAGATATGAAGATTCCTTGTCTAGATCAAATACCTAGTCAAGGATTATCCAAACAAGACAAGACAAGGGGTGCCCAACTCTTGGGCGTCCCCTCCTTCTTTTTCTACCATGGACCACTAGAAAAAGGTGCATATTATGTGCCATAAAAATCATAAAAATCTCAAAAAAAATTGGATAAAATCAGTGTCATAAGAAAAGAGTTTTGGTTTTCTAAAACTCTATCTCATAGAATTTGAAATCCAAACTAATTCCTACTTTGACTTGATCCACAACCACATTCCATGTAAGAGAGAAAGAGAGAAAAATTTTGGGCATGCATGAAGACCTGGAAGAGAGGGTCTTGTCGCACAAAATAAGAGAGAGTGGGCTGGGATAAGAGAGAGTGGGTGTGGAGGAATAAGGTGGCGCAAGATGGAATCCTAGTCTTACTAGGATTCAATCTATGAGTTGTTCAAATTTGGTTTCTCAAACCAAATCAAACCAAAATCAAATTAATCTAATTAAAATAGATCTTAATTTGATTAATAATCTAATTTAATCAGATTAAATTAGATTTAAATTAGATTTAATTTTTTAATCAAATTAAAAATTAGGTTGACCCAAGTCCTATTTGAACTAGGACTAGTTTTTTCTTGCACTTGACTTATCCAATAAATCAATTAGACTTCATCCAATCAAGCCTAAACTAAATCTAATTAAATCATATTTAATTAGACTTAATCTCAACCCTTTGGCTTAATCAAATTAAGTCAATTAGCAATCAAAATGCTAATCAATCCTCCTGCAACACTTGCACTAGGTTAAATGTCAATCATATTGATCGTTTAACCCTAGAACGATTCTTAATCGTTGATAAACCATCCGATCGGATCATGAACTTTAATGTGTATGATCTCATAGGTCTGAATCTAAGTTGGTAACACAGGAATAAATTTTCGTATCAATCGAATTGACCATCTAGCAATGGTACCCGACGGTCGGATAGGTCGAATGTGTAGAACAACATCCTTAGAATCCATGCGGATATAGTTTCTATATAATTCATCTCCTTGATCAAAATACTCATAGGACACCTCAGAGTTCCACTATCAACTCTGATTAGGTTGTCCACATTGTATTTCAAAATATCAAATCCATCTGATGGATTACCCTGACCAAGGTTTTGCTAAATTGAAATACAGCGACTCATTCTTCTCCAACTCTTGGAGTGGTCAATCCCATCTTGATCATACTCTAACTTTGCAAATACTTGACTATACCCAGAAGCCTTCCGTCATTGAATTAGAAATTCAGTTAGTCCAGTACCAAAGCACAGTGAGTTGCTTGCAAGTCACTGAGGCGATCTCAGGTCTAAGGGACACTTATACCTATATCCCATTAGAGAAATTCTCGACAGTAGAATGCTCTGGAGTTGGTCACATTCAATGATGATTGTTAGATGTGTGCCCTAGATGCCAGTTTGGCTAACACATTCCTGTACAAATGTAAGGACAAATTTATAATTTTGACTATAAATGAATAAAAGGGTTATTCTACTATCACATTGTGTACATTATGTCTGTGATACATCCTTTGAGCTAGTAAGAATGTTAATTCATATTTTTAAGAGTTAAAAATTTAAGACATAAATTTATATAACTAACTCATAAATAGCTCCTGACCATAGGATCATCACGAGGATGGTGATCGATCTGGAAGGTTGATATACGATCACTTCCTTAGGGTAGATGTGTCTTGAGTCTACGGTGTGGAGATACCGAGTGAGAGTACAGGTATTCATTGAGAATGAGAGTACTGAGTGTGACCACCTCGAGCAGTCATAAGGAAGTCTACCTTCTCGTTGATGACTAGCTCGATGCTGCAGCTGTGTGTCTAGTTCTTTGACCTGAGGTACATCAACAGTTCACCTTGAGTGTGTTATAGTTTGACTACACTATAACTCAATCTCCTAGCCATTCAAAACCCTGAGGTATATGTTGGCTGTAGCATATTCATTGTAGGAACCAGATTGCACCAAGATGGGATCTATCAACCTCGATAGATGAGAGTAGTCCTATGATGATCGAAAGATCGAGTCCTTAAGCCCATGACCATGGCAGAGTGAAATAATAGAAAAAAATTTTTCATTGGGATTTCACATCGAACTTAGATCAATCGATTGATTCATATGACTGATGTTGGGTTTGACGAGTTCATCTTAACCCTAATTCAGTCGGAACTCATGATAGAGGAACTCAATCACACAGGTAGCTGCACCGAGAGATTCATCTTCATTTCTGATGGGTTACCACCATATACTGCTAGGTGTCACTGGTAAATTTTGGAAGCAATTAGAATGATATTGATGATCGATCATTTTAAATTGTCTGAATCAGAAGAGTTTTGGTCTATTGAAAGGAGTTTCGATGATGTTGATGATGAGATCACGACATATCTCATTACCATACGAAAATAAACCTCACTGGGTCACACAAATAAGAGTTAGGATCTAGATGTCATCAATTGAGCTAGCCCAATTCGATTGATTTGGATTAGATCCAATTAAGTTTAAGAAAATCATGCTAGCACACAATTGAGCCTAACTTTCTCCTCGTGTAATATTTTCTATCTCGACTAAGCCAAATATGATTTGACTCACCCAAAGTTTATTTTAGATCTAAGGTCTATTAGATCTAATTCTTATTATCTAATATTTAATCTAAAATTAAATCTAAAACTCGAGGAATAGAAAAATACCTCTAGGGTAACTAGATTACCCTGTAGATGATCGCAGCAATGCCCGAGGTTCTAAAATATCCATGTAGTTGCCTGGCCTCTATTGGTATCCACTTGAGTAGGATCTAGATCATCTTCTCCTTGCAAATATTTTCTCCATAAATAAGATCTGGATCTGATCTGAAAGATCTTCAAAAGATCTTCTGAAGCTGGAGTAGCAGCTTCTTGACAAATCCTTGCAGCCTTCTAATCAGGGAGCCACCACACCTTGGACAAGCACCAGATGGATGCCCAACCTCTTGGACATGAAGAGGGGAGAGAGAGGAGCAGAGAAGGCATAGAGAAGTGGAGGGGTTTCATATTTTTATTGGGTATTGAGTAGATTCTCTAAATCCTAGCTGCAGACAGGGTTTAAATAGACCTTGCTGTGCCATGCAGTGCCACATCATTCGACCAATCAAAAAATTTCAATTAATTTTGAAAAAAATTTAATTGATGGAGTGATGTCATCTAATTATATCATATAAGAACCCCACCAAACCCTCCTACTGTTGGTGCCAACACTATATAAACACAGTGAGATTGGCACCCAACAGTTTGAGTCGATCAAGGCATAGAGTCCTCATCTCATGGGACTCTATCCTTATCCACTTGGGGTGCATGCTATATCTGATTATGGCACCCACTTTGAGGGTAAAATTAGCAAGTGGACACTTCACAAAAACTCTCCAATGACCTCTTGCCAAGTGGCCTTCAGTCCAAGATCCATGGATCAATATTTGATCGATGTCTTAAAATGAAAATGGCAGGTGACAGAAATTAGCAGGTATTATCTTAAATTCATCTCATGAATTAAGACAAGACTTTTTTGATCTGGACTTGCTCCAGTCAGACTGAGAGAAACCTTCTCAAAGATATTTTTTTTTTTAAATATTTCACCCCAGATCTCATTAGATCTGGAAGATCCTACAAGGAAAAAGGTAATTTTTCCTTCAACTGATATCAGAGCCAGATTGATGGCTCTATTTTAGATCTAATTTAGATCTAATTTTTATTTTTATTTATCTGATATTAATAGATTTCAGATGTCACATTAGATATGATTGGATCTAAAATTAAAAAATTTAAAATTAAATCTAAGTAGATCTAACATGTATGAGATGCATGACTAGACTAAAAATAGTTTAGACTAGGAATAGTCTTGAAGTTTTATATTTTAATATGATTAAAATATAAATTAAATTAAATTTATTCTTTAATTTTTTGATATTATAAATATTATATTTAGATCAAAAAATAAAAAATAAAATTTAATTAATTCATAAGATTGATCTACTGCATGCCTAGACTAGTTGTACAATTATTCTAGTAACTGTCTAGAATAGGTTTTATATTAAATAGTTTAATTTAAATCTTATTTATTAGATATTACATGTGATGTATCAGATCTGAAAGCATGCTAATTAGATCAGATTTTAATACATGAGATGTATGCAAAGCATGTATAAGTTAGATCTGAAATTATATATGTATAAGTCAGTCCAAGATTATTGTTTGACAATGATCAAGGATCTTGAGGAGCTTAAGAAGCTCGATATCATCTTAGACAAAGATTTTTAGATTGATGTGATCCTTCGGTCCTTGTCCGATGTATATGGTCAGTTCATCATGAACTTTCATATGCATAAGATGCAGTGTACCTTGGCTAAGTTAATGAACATGTTGGTTATGGCTAAGCTTTCTTTGAAGGGTTCAAAAGGCTCAGTCCTTACTGTGGAGCAAACTTTTTCTAAGAGAAAGTCTTTTGGAAAGAAGAAAAAGTCTACGAAGAAGTAGAAGGTGGATAGGAAAAGGAAGAAGATGGAACTGAAGAAGAAGGCTGCTGAAAAGGAAAAATATTTTCACTGCAATTCAGACGGCCATTGAAAATAAAACTGTCCTCAGTACCTGCCCACCCTGAAGAACAAAAAGGATTGTCCTTCTGGAAGTATGCTCATTATAGAATCTAATCTTACGGTTTCCTCTGCATCCAGTTGGGTACTTGACTCTGATTTTAGTGCTCATTTGTGCACTTCTATGCAGGATCTTGAGGAGAGCAGGAGGCTGAGGGATGGGGATATAATCCTACGCATAAAAAATGGAGCAAGAGTTGCTGCTGTGGCTGTGGGAACCTATCCTCTGCGATTACCGTTAGGATTAGATTTAGTTCTTAGAGACTGTTATTATGTGCCTGTAGCAAGCAGAAATTTGATTTCTGTTTCATGTTTAGCACAAGAAGCCTATGTGATTAGCTTTCATAAGGACCATTGTAACATATTTTATAAAAATAATAAAATTGCAAATAATTTTCTTATTAATGGTCTCTATCAGCTACATATTAATGTATCTGTATTTAATATCGAGAAAAATATAAATGCCATAGGAATTAAAAGGCCTAGAGATAGTCTAAATGATAGGTATCTGTGGTACCTAAGGCTAGGTCATATAGCGAAAGACAGGGTTAACAAATTAGAGAAATCTGGGCTATTGAGTCCATTGACTTTCGAGTCATATCCAGTTTATGAATCATGCCTTCAAGGCAAAATGACCAAGCTCACTTTTGTGAGACATGGGGAAAGGGCTACAGACCTACTTGCCCTAGTACATATAGATGTATGCGGCTCATTTGATGTGCCGGCTAGAGGCAACTATGTCTACTTCATTACCTTCACTGATGATATGTCTAGGTACGGATATGTATTTCGAATGAAACACAAGTCTGAAGCCTTTGAAAAATTTAAAGAATTCAGACATGAGGTAAAAAAATAAATAGAAAAGTCCATTAAGGTTCTTCGATCAGATCGAGGAGGTGAATACCTTAGTCAGAAGTTCCTAGACTATCTTAAGGACAATGGCATAGTCTCTCAATGGACTCTACCTGGAACGCCACAACTCAACGGCATTTCAAAATGGAGGAACCAGACCCTATTAGATATGATCCGTTCCATGATGAGCTTCACGGACCTCCCTGAGTTTCTTTGGGGACATTGTCTCATGACAGCAATATATGTATTGAATAGAGTTTCCTCTAAAACTATTCCAACCACACCATATGAGATATGGCATGGTAAGAAGTCAAGTCTGAGTCATCTCAGAATTTGGAGTTGTCCGGCTCATGTCAAGAGACAACAGGCGGACAAGTTAAAGTTCAGGTCTTTTAGAGCTCGGTTCATAGGATATCCTAAAGAGTCATTAGGATACTATTTCTATATTCTGAAAGATCGTAATGTGATTATGAATCGACATGCTATTTTTCTTGAAAAATAGTTTATTCAAGATAGTGGCATCGGAAGAATAATTACGCTCAAAGAGAATGTCTCTCAAGAGCAACGAGCTAAGGAACCTGAGGAACCAAATCAATTAGAACCAGTCCTAACACAACCTCTTCCACCTCGTAGATCGACTAGGATTTTCCATCCTCCTGAAAGGTATTTAGGTACTATACAAGAGAAAGTAGAGGAAATGTTCCTCACGGGAAATGGGGCTCATGGTGATGTCTCCAAGACCTATGATGAGGCGATATCAGATATCGACTTCAAGAAATGGTTAGAGGCAATGAGATAAAAAATTGACTCGATCCACTCAAACCAAGTCTAAACCTGAAGGTATTCTACCTATTAGGTGTAAATGGATCTTCAAGTGAAAGATAGGTGCAGATGGAAATGTGGCGATATTCAAGGCTAGGCTCGTAGCGAAAGGTTATAGTCAGCGCGAAGGGATTGACTATCAGGATACCTTCTCATCCATAGCTATGTTAAAATTCATTCGTAAATTGCTTGCTGTTGCAGCCTATTTCGATTAGAAATATGGCAGATGGATGTGAAAATGACATTCTTAAATAGATATCTTGAGGAAGATATCTATATGGAACAGCCGCTTGGTTTCATATCCAGTGATGATGATCACAAGGTCTGCAAGCTGCAAAGATCCATTTATGGACTTAAGCAAGCATCTCGGAGCTGGAATACTTATTTCAATGATGTGATCAAAATGTTTGGTTTCATCAAGAACGAGGAGGAACCATGTGTGTTCAAGAAGGTCAGTGGGAGCACAGTTGTCTTTCTCGTACTGTATGTAGATGATATCCTCCTGATTGGAAATGATATTTCTATGTTGATCTCAGTCAAAATATAGTTGTCTAAGGAGTTCTCTATGAAAGATCTAGGAGAGGCATCCTTTATACTAGGTATTAAGGTCTATAGAGATAGACCAAATAGGATGTTGAAACTCTCACAGAAGATGTACATAGAGGAGGTGATAAAAAGGTTTAGCATGAAAAACTCCAAAAGAGGTTTAGTATCTTTTAGACATGGCATTCATCTCTCCAAGAAGATGTGCCCTAGCACACCTGAGGAGATTGAATGCATGAGCAAGATCCCTTATGCTTCGGCAATAGGAAGCCTCATGTATGTCCTGTTATATACACGACCTGATATAGCCCATGCTGTGAGTGTCACAAGCAGATATCAGTCGAATCCAGACGAAGAGCACTGGACTTCTGTGAAATGTATCCTTAAGTACTTGAGAAGGATTAAGGATATATTTCTAGTCTTTGGGAATGGAGAACTCCAGGTTTAGGAATTTACAGACTCAGACTTTATGTCAGATATAGATGATCGAAAGTCGACATCTGAGAGTCTGTTCATTTGCAATGGTGGTGCAGTTAGCTGGAAGAGTTTCAAGCAGATGGTGATTGCTGATTCCACCATAGAGGCAGAGTATATTGCTGCATCGAAGGCTGTGAAGGAGGTATTCTGGTATAAGAAATTTGCCACAGAGCTTGGAGTGATGTCATCGGATAACATCCCTCTTTACTGCAATAATAATAGCACCATAGCCCTAGCTAAAGAGCCAAGATCTCACCAGAAGTCCAAGCATATCGAGCGACGATTCCATCTGATCCGTGATTACCTCAAAAAGGGTTATGTCGAGGTTAAGAGAGTCGACTCCACAGACAATGTGGCAGATCCACTGACAAAGCCATTAGGCTAGCGAAAGATCGAAGCCCACCTTGAAAAGATAGGACTTAGATATGTAGCCAATTGGTATTAGATCAAGTGGGAGTTTATTAAATGTGTGCCCTAGATGCCAGTTTGGCTGATACATTTCTATACAAATGTAAGGGCAAATTTATAATTTTGACTATAAATGAATAAAAAGGTTATTCTACTATCACATTGTGTACATTATGTCTGTGATACATCCTTTGAATTAGTAGGAATGTTAATTCATATTTTCAAGAGTTGAAAATTTAAGGCATGAATTTACATAACTAACTCATAAACAGCTCCTGACCATAGGATCATCACGAGGATGGTGATCGATTCAGAAGGTTGGTGTACGATCGCTTCCTTAGGGTAGATGTCTCTTGAGTCTACGGTGTGGAGACACCGAGTGAGAGTATAGGTATTCTTTGAGAACGAGAGTACTGAGTGTGACCACCTCGAGCAGTCATAAAAAAGTCTACCTTCTCATCGATGACTAGCTCGATGCTGCAGCTGTGTGTCTAGTTCGTTGACCTGAGGTACATCAATAGTTTACCTTGAGTATGTTATAGTTTGACTACACCATAACTCGGTCTCCTAGCCATTCAGAATCCTGAGGTGTATGTTAGCTATAGCATAGTCATTGTAGGAACCAGATTGCACCAAGATGGGATCTATCAACCTCGGTAGATGAGAAGAGTAGTCCTATGATGATCGAAAGATCGAGTTCTTAAGCCCATGGCCATGGTAGAGTGAAATAATGGAAAAGAGTTTTCCATTGGGGTTTCACATCGGACTTAGATCGATCGATTGATTCATATGATTGATGTTGGGTTTGATGAGTTCACCTTAACCCTAATTCAGTCGGAACTCATGATAGAGGAACTCAATCACACAGGTTGCTGCACCGAGAGGTTCATCTTCATTTCTGATGGGTTGCCACCATATACTGCTAGGTGTCACTGATGGATTTTGAGAGCAATTAGAATAATATTGATGATCGATCTTTCTAAATTGTCTGAATCAGAAGAGTTCTGGTCCATCAAAAGGAGTTTCGATGATGTCGATGATGACATCACGACATTGTTAGATGTGTGCCCTAAATGCCAGATTGGCTGACACATTCCTGTACAAATGTAAAGGCAAATTTATAATTTTGACTATAAATAAATAAAAGGGTTATTCTACTATCATATTGTGTACATTGTGTCTGTGATACATCCTTTGAGTTAGTAGGAATGTTAATTCATATTTTCAAGAGTTAAAAAATTAAGGCATGAATTTACATAACTAACTCATAAACAGCTCCTAACCATAGGATCATCACGAGGATGGTGATCGATCCAAAAAGTTGATGTACGATCGCTTCTTTAGGGTAGATGTGTCTTGAGTCTATAGTGTGGAGACGTCAGTGCGAGAGTACAGATATTTGTTAAGAACGAGAGTACTGAGCATGACCACCTCAAGCAGTCATAAGGAAGTCTACCTTCTCATCGATGACTAGCTCGATACTGCAGCTGTGTATCTAGTTTTTTGACTTGAGGTGCATCGACAGTTCACCTTGAGTGTGTTATAGTTTGACTATACCATAACTCAATCTCCTAGCCATTCAAAACCTTGAGGTGTATGTTAGCTGTAGCATATTCATTATAGGAATCAGATTGCACCAAGATGGGATCTATCAACCTCGGTAGATGAGAGGAGTAGTCCTATGATGATCAAAAGATCGAGTCCTTAAGCCCATGGCCATGGTAGAGTGAAATAATGAAAAAAAGTTTTTCATTGGGGTTTCACATCGAACTCGGATCGATCGATTGATTTATATGACTGATGTTGGGTTTGACGAGTTCACCTTAACCTTAATTCAGTCGGAACTCATGATAGAGGAACTCAATCACACAGGTAGCTGCACCGAGAGGTTCATCTTTATTTTTGATGAGTTGCCACCATATACTGCTAGGTGTCACTGATGGATTTTGAAAGCAATTAGAATGATATTGATGGTCGATCATTCTAATTATCTGAATCAAAAGAGTTCTGATCTATCGAAAGGAGTTTCGATGATGTCGATGATGAGATCATGACATATCTCATTACCATACAAAAATAAATCTAACTGGGTCACACAAATAGGAGTTAGGGTTTGGATATCATCAATTAAGCTAGTCCAGTTCGATTGATTTGGATTAGATCCAATTAGGTTCAAGAAAATCGTGCTAGCACACGATTGAGCCTAATTTTCTCCTCGTGCAATCTTTTTCATCTCGACTGAGCCAAATATGATTTGACTCACCCAGAGAACCTTGAGAAGGTTTCTCTCAGTCTAACTGGAGTCAGTCTATCTCAGAAAAGTCTTATCTTAATTCATGAGATGAATTTAAGACAACACCTGCCAATTCCTGTCATCTGCCACTTTTGTTTTAGGACATCGGTCAAACATTGACTTATGGAGCTTAAAC